>NC_048553.1:13644531-13795885 GCF_902806685.2 Maniola hyperantus | reverse complement strand
TGGAGTTGAGCTCTACAAAATCGCGGAGACTGTTTGTAATTAGGATTAGGTTGACGAAATCGTGGTGAGCTCTACCGCAGGTGCCGGTTCTGGACTCTAGGTAGAGTCTGTACCTAAACCCTAGAGCCGGTATCGGTGAACACATAGCTTGTAACGAGACAAGCACGGAGAGCCGTCGCACACATCTCTGCGACCGGCGGTTCCCGAGATATTGAATTTAGAAGATCCAGGCAACAATTAAGTCCGCCATCTTGAAAAATTTTAAAAGTTGGATATCCCGGCAACCGTTGGTCGTAGAGAACTGCGGTTTTCACGGCTGACCAGCCCACGACGAGGGCTATCGATCGGTACTGGACGGGCGGCTCTAGCTAGAGTCAAGGTAGAGTCAATCTCTACCAAGCAGCGAAAGTAGTTTTTTGACTAAGCAGATTTTGACTGCTAGTTAGTCAGTAGTAGGCTTTTGACAGTTGGAGGCCCCTTACACCTCCAACTTTTTCAAACTTGTTTAAAGTAGTTTTAAGTAAAATTGGACAAAACTCCCGTTGTATTGTAATAGCAACTTGACTTGGGCAGCTTTTTACACTGCTCAAACTAGTTTTAAATCTACACTCAGTTTAAGTTTATTGACTTGAGCAGCTTTTTACACTGCTCAAATTAGTTTCTGATACTTTTGTCTAGCATATTATCGACTTGAGCAGCTTTTACACTGCCCAACCTAGTCTTAAATTGTATAACTAGTTTTAGTATTTCATTGACTTGGGCGGCTTTTACACCACCCAATAGTATAGGTATAAATTGACGAAGGTAGGCCCTTTACACCTCCATAAATTAACCGAGATTACAGGCCCTTTACACCTAACATTTCGTTGACAAGGCTAGGTTAAACTTGATTTTCTTTGTTCCCTGACGTATACTCATCCCAACATAAAATGCTGGGTCTCCGGACACCCGTTAAAACGCCAAGGCAGAGCCTAGACGCTGCAAAGGCGCCTCTTCACACAAGTAAGGAACTGGTCGAGCCCGGCCAGACACCGGAAGTGGGTGCAGTGGTAAGCGACCCCAGCCTGCCTCCCTCAAAGGACGATCCAACGAACTCCTCTCAGCCAAGCACGCAGGACAAAACACCGCAAGGTGAAGGGCCAGCGCCTCGGAGGATCGGCGCACCTCTGGACCAGACATTCCAAAAGCTCGGTTCCCCCGAGCCAGAAACAACAAAGCTAAAGGGAAGGGCTGCGGAGGCAAAAGCGTGTCTTATGAAAGCAAAACTCCAGCTAAATAATTCCCGCAACCTAAAGGCGGAAATAAAGACCGAGGTGATCTGGGCAATTGAAAAGTTGTACCGCCTGGTGAAAGAATCTGAGGCGGCTGGACTCCGACTCACCCAAACGACCGGAAACGACCACAATAAACCCAAGGAGCTACCAAAAGTGACACAACAGAGTGCAAGTGCGAAAATCGCAGCGAACACGAAGGGTGACGCAGCCGAGCTGACTCGGGCGCTGGAAGAGCACAAAAAACTCGTCCAGGAGAACACAGCACAAATGAAGCTGTTAAAGGTTCACCTGGACAAGAACGCCTCTGTCGCCCGTGCAGCTCCTCTGCCCCACGCAAATGACGCTCTGGTCGTGGAGGTCAGATCCGAACTGCAACAGCAGAAGGAGGTGGCGTCCGCGACCAGGGACGACCTGGGAGCCCTAAAAGACCAAGTGTCGCACCTCAGCAAAAACATCCAAGAGAGGATAGCCGTCACATACGCAAATGTGGCAGCCGGCGCCCCAAGGAAACGCGGTCTGGAGCTGCCTCAATCTTTCCACTCGATGGTGGTGTCTTCGGTCGACGCTCACGACAAAAGCGAAGACATAATTGACAAAATAAGAACTGCCGTGAACGCGAAGACATCCGGCGTGCGAGTGGACAGGTTGAGAAAAGCCAAAGATCAAAAGGTAGTGCTGGGCTGCCAGTCGCGAGAAGAGCTCGCTAGAGTAGTAGAGAAATTGAAGACTGGCAGCCCAACACTCCTGACGCAGGAGGTGGAAAATAGGGATCCGCTTGTAGTCCTGCTAAACGTCCTTAGCATCAATACCGACGAGGACATATTGGGTGCCCTAAAGCGGCAAAACGGGAACGTGCTGGGGACGATACCGGACGATGAATATAGGGCAAGCGTGAGGTACAGAAGAAGAGCCAGGAATCCGCTCGAGAATCATGTGGTTTTGCAGGTGTCGCCGCAAGTATGGCAGCAAGTCACAGCCGTGGGAAAGGTCCACATAGATCTGCAGCGGGTGGTGGCTAAAGATCAGTCCCCACTGGTTACCTGCTCCAGGTGTCTGGGCTACGGGCACGGTCGTAGGACCTGCGAGGCGTCCGTAGACACCTGCAGCCACTGCACGGGTCCGCACCTGCGTAGTGAGTGCCCGGCGTGGAAGGCTGGAGATCGACCCACGTGTTGCAACTGCCAGAGCAGCCGACTAGATCGGACAGATCACAATAGTTTTGACAATAGCTGTCCGATAAGGAAGAAATGGGACGCTCTGGCAAGGGCGAAGGTGGCCTATTGCTAAGGGCGCACCCGGGGACGCCATGGCACTCCATTTCTTCCAGGTAAATTTACAACGTAAAAAACTAGCACTAAACGAGCTGCTGCTCGAGTCGGAGAAATACGGAGCTCAGGTGGCGCTGGTGCAGGAACCGTATGTCGGAAGAGAGGGCAGGGTTTCGGGTCGGACGGGGACCAGGGTCTTCCAAAGCGCTGACAACGGGGAGGGTACGGTGAAGGCCGCAATAATTGTTTTTAATGTGGACCACAACGGCATCTCTTTTAAATTACATCTAAAACGGGTCAGATATAACTACATCAAGCACACAACACGAACATATAACACACGGAAAGCCAATTGGAGCCAGTTTCATGAGAAACCGGGCCAAATTTTGCAAACCAAAAACATTACAGTCACACACATTCAAAACACCACTACAGCTACACAACTAGATCATAGCATACACGAACTTATGCAGTCACTGACCGAAGCGAGCGAACATGCAATTCCCAAAATTGGGAGAAAATATACACTTACGCTGCCGTGGTGGTCAGAGGAGTTGGCGAAGTTGAAGCGTGAGGTGGCCACCGGAAAGAGGAGGATCCGGCGTGCGGCATCGATCCGACGTTCAAAGGTAGTCGAAGAATACCTGGAGGCCAAGACAAAACATGAGACCGAGGAACAGACACTCCGGAAAGACGCTTTGATACAAAGCAAACGTATAAGTTTATTCTGCATCAAAGCTGAAAGGTCAACGAAAGGAACAGAGCCAAATAAAAAGGCCCAATGTTGTTTAGTATTGTTGAATACGCAAATTAACATGGACGAAAATCAAATGGCTCTGTTCCTTTCGATATGGAAAAAACTCGATGTCATATAAAATGTATATATATAATAAGACAGAAATTGTAAACAAGATTGTATTAAAGATTAAAATAAAATAATAGAATAAAAATAATAAAAACCCCTTTAAAAAAATAGTCTAGCATAGGAGGGGAACCCACCCGTCGTATGAAAGAGGATGTATGAAAGAAAGAACTGGTATGAAGAATGAAAGTGCGAGAAGTAAAAAAGCGAGAACTGGCATGGAAGATTCAAAATTTAGCAAACAATGTCTCTAATCACGTTAGAGGAACCTAGCCTTATTAAATAAAAAAAAAAAAAAAAAAAAAAAAACATAACCTAACATAACCTAACATAACCTAACATAACCTAACATAACCTAACATAACCTAACATAACCTAACATAACCTAACATAACCTAACATAACCTAACATAACCTAACATAACCTAACATAACCTAACATAACCTAACATAACCTAACATAACCTAACATAACCTAACATAACCTAACATAACCTAACATAACCTAACATAACCTAACATAACCTAACATAACCTAACATAACCTAACATAACCTAACATAACCTAACATAACCTAACATAACCTAACATAACCTAACATAACCTAACATAACCTAACATAACCTAACATAACCTAACATAACCTAACATAACCTAACATAACCTAACATAACCTAACATAACCTAACATAACCTAACATAACCTAACATAACCTAACATAACCTAACATAACCTAACATAACCTAACATAACCTAACATAACCTAACATAACCTAACATAACCTAACATAACCTAACATAACCTAACATAACCTAACATAACCTAACATAACCTAACATAACCTAACATAACCTAACATAACCTAACATAACCTAACATAACCTAACATAACCTAACATAACCTAACATAACCTAACATAACCTAACATAACCTAACATAACCTAACATAACCTAACATAACCTAACATAACCTAACATAACCTAACATAACCTAACATAACCTAACATAACCTAACATAACCTAACATAACCTAACATAACCTAACATAACCTAACATAACCTAACATAACCTAACATAACCTAACATAACCTAACATAACCTAACATAACCTAACATAACCTAACATAACCTAACATAACCTAACATAACCTAACATAACCTAACGGTTACAATGTAGTCAGTAAGTTTACAAAGTTATTAATGCTGCCGTCATCTCAGTAGTTTGTATGCGGCAGCCTACATTGTAACTACACATTATGTTGGTCGTTGATATCTCGTCTGATATTAGTTTCGCATCAATTTTTATTTCTTTCACAGCAATGTTGTTTTAAGTGCTAGTATTGTGTGATTTTCCATATTTTTTCATGCAAGGGGTTAGGAGATACAGGAGCTGCAACTGGAATTGACTTCACTGAAAGCATATGCAATTTATAGTCTTTCTTATCACTTATACCTTTCGTTTAGTCGTGGTCTGGTTTTTTGGTCTAAAATCTGCTTGAAACTGCCTGCAGATCATAGCAGAATAGTTGAAAATAATAAGGTTGACAATTAAGTAGGTACAGTACGCCGCAGAAAATAATGCCTATTGAATGTTATTTCGGCTTTGTAGAGCGTTGTCTCTGTCACTCATATAGGTATGAGTATGACATATTGTCGGTGTCAACGACAGAGACAATGCTATACAAATCCGCTATTAATTCTTTAATTTTGTTTTAAATAAATATTCTGCTATTCGGGACATCGGTTCAGCTGTCGGTGTAGTTTAGGGAGAGGCAGCACTGATACACATACATACACGCCTACACCTTTCAATCAATCACTCAAATTATTTATTGCTTATTTGGGAACATTATGAACAACATTGCTTTGAGAACATAATGGAGAACTCTCAGGTGAGCCGGTTTCCTCGCGATGTTATTCTTCAGCGTTAAAACGTGCGTTTTAAACAATTCAATATCAAATTGTTTAAAACGCACATAACTACGAACAGCTAAGAGGTCCTCCCGGGGGAATGACGGAGGCTCCGGGGGGAGGATGGGGGGCTCCGGGGGGAGGATGGGGGGCTCCGGGGGGAGGACGGGGGACCCGGGTTCGAACCCCGCATCTTCCGATCGGGGGGCCACTATGTACCGTAGGGGTCATAGGAATACAGAAGTAATAAAGAATAGACAATAGACATAAATTACACTTATTCATTATTGTTACTTATAGTAGGTATGTATGTATTAATTTAATTAATTGTTTTATAAACTTACTACCGAGCACATCCATTCGACAAAATTACTCACATTATCAAATACTTAGTCACAAAAAAATAAAAAAATAATTAATATTGCAAATGTCAAAAATTAAAAAATTTCCAACTTAGTAGTGCAATAGTAATTATAATACATTAATAATATAAAATAATCCAGCAGAAGTAACGGTAATGATCTGTACATATACACTGTGATAGCTTGGTGGTTAGGACTCCGCCTTCTAATCGGAGGTCGGGGGTTTGATGTTGGGCTCTCTTTTCGGAGTTCTGTGCGTTTTAATTAATTAAATATCACTTGCTTTAACGGTGAAGGAAAACATCGTGAGGAAACCTGGAGGGTTATTCCCGTTGAGTCACACCCCCGTGTGTAACACTGTGACACAAGGTACCAAAAATTTCAAAACATTCCCGTTGAGTAACACTGTTACACAACGGGAATTTTTTGAACTTGTTGGCACCTTGTGTCACACCTACATAAATACATATTATTGCGCGTGTATCAAGTATTAACTGATTGTGCACTTTTCCGGGATGTTATTTATTTATAAATCCAAGATGGCGGACATGATTTTTTTTTTTCAAAAAATTGACATGGGTGTCGTTTTCAGGGATTTCGAGGGTGCTGAATTTGATGATGACATTTATTCTGAAATCCAAGATGGCGGACATGATTTTTTTTTTTTCAAAAAATTGACATGGGTGTCGTTTTCAGGGTTTTCGAGGGTGCTGAATTTGATGATGACATTTATTCTGAAATCCAAGATGGCGGACATGAATTTTTTTTCAAAAAATTTACATGGGTGTCGTTTTCAGGGTTTTCGAGGGTGCTGAATTTGATGATGACATTTATTCTGAAATCCAAGATGGCGGACATGATTTTTTTTTTTCAAAAAATTGACATGGGTGTCGTTTTCAGGGTTTTCGAGGGTGCTGAATTTGATGATGACATTTATTCTGAAATCCAAGATGGCGGACATGATTTTTTTTTCAAAAAATTGACATGGGTGTCGTTTTCAGGGTTTTCGAGGGTGCTGAATTTGATGATGACATTTATTCTGAAATCCAAGATGGCGGACATGATTTTTTTTACAAAAAAATTGACATGGGTGTCGTTTTCAGGGTTTTCGAGGGTGCTGAATTTGATGATGACATTTATTCTGAAATCCAAGATGGCGGACATGTTTTTTTTTTTCAAAAAGTTGACATGGGTGTCGTTTTCAGGGTTTTCGAGGGTGCTGAATTTGATGATGACATTTATTCTGAAATCCAAGATGGCGGACATGATTTTTTTTTTTCAAAAAATTGACATGGGTGTCGTTTTCAGGGTTTTCGAGGGTGCTGAATTTGATGATGACATTTATTCTGAAATCCAAGATGGCGGACATGATTTTTTTTTTTCAAAAAATTGACATGGGTGTCGTTTTCAGGGTTTTCGAGGGTGCTGAATTTGATGATGACATTTATTCTGAAATCCAAGATGGCGGACATGATTTTTTTTTCAAAAAATTGACATGGGTGTCGTTTTCAGGGTTTTCGAGGGTGCTGAATTTGATGATGACATTTATTCTGAAATCCAAGATGGCGGACATGATTTTTTTTTTCAAAAAGTTGACATGGGTGTCGTTTTCAGGGTTTTCGAGGGTGCTGAATTTGATGATGACATTTATTCTGAAATCCAAGATGGCGGACATGATTTTTTTTTTCAAAAAATTGACATGGGTGTCGTTTTCAGGGTTTTCGAGGGTGCTGAATTTGATGATGACATTTATTCTGAAATCCAAGATGGCGGACATGATTTTTTTTCAAAAAATTTACATGGGTGTCGTTTTCAGGGTTTTCGAGGGTGCTGAATTTGATGATGACATTTATTCTGAAATCCAAGATGGCCGACATGATTTTTTTTTCAAAAAATTGACATGGGTGTCGTTTTCAGGGTTTTCGAGGGTGCTGAATTTGATGATGACATTTATTCTGAAATCCAAGATGGCGGACATGATTTTTTTTTTCAAAAAATTGACATGGGTGTCGTTTTCAGGGTTTTGTAACACCAGGTTATGTTAGTAGCTTGTCTTAGTTTAATATTTAACATCAGTTTATACGGTTAACATGCGATTGGATCTATTTCGATTATGAAATAAAATCGATTAAAAGTTTAGAAAAAGCATGGACTTCTCTAGGAATGTAAATAATTATGGATGCGTTCAAAAATAAAACATTTTTAATGCGTTCTGTTATGCAAATGTTAAACACAAAGTCAAATGATTTATTCAAAATAGGTAATAAATAACTCTTTTTGATGGTCAGATGTTGGATTTCTAAGATATAGTGGTGATAATTATTACGCAAACTTAAAACTAAAGCTACGAGCTACGTTATATTTTTGAAGACGATTATCATAATTTCCATGTCATTTTTTTTTGAAAAAAAATCATGTCCGCCATCTTGTATTTCAGAATAAATGTCATCATCAAATTCAGCACCCTCGAAAACCCTGAAAACGACACCCATGTCAATTTTTTGAAAAAAAAATCATGTCCGCCATCTTGGATTTCAGAATAAATGTCATCATCAAATTCAGCACCCTCGAAAACCCTGAAAACGACACCCATGTCAATTTTTTGAAAAAAAAAACATGTCCGCCATCTTGGATTTCAGAATAAATGTCATCATCAAATTCAGCACCCTCGAAAACCCTGAAAACGACACCCATGTCAACTTTTTGAAAAAAAAATCAAGTCCGCCATCTTGGATTTCAGAATAAATGTCATCATCAAATTCAGCACCCTCGAAAACCCTGAAAACGACACCCATGTCAATTTTTTGAAAAAAGATTCATGCCCGCCATCTTGGATTTCAGAATAAATGTCATCATCAAATTCAGCACCCTCGAAAACCCTGAAAACGACACCCATGTCAATTTTTTGAAAAAAAAATCATGTCCGCCATCTTGGATTTCAGAATAAATGTCATCATCAAATTCAGCACCCTCGAAAACCCTGAAAATGATCCGCCATCTCGGATTTCAGAATAAATGTCATCATCAAATTCAGCACCCTCGAAAACCCTGAAAACGACACCCAT
The DNA here is from genome assembly GCF_902806685.2 of Maniola hyperantus. Classification (NCBI taxonomy): domain Eukaryota; kingdom Metazoa; phylum Arthropoda; class Insecta; order Lepidoptera; family Nymphalidae; genus Maniola; species Maniola hyperantus. The sequence continues at coordinate 13,787,137 of NC_048553.1, read as the reverse complement.
GTCAATTTTTTGAAAAAAAAAATCATGTCCGCCATCTTGGATTTCAGAATAAATGTCATCATCAAATTCAGCACCCTCGAAAACCCTGAAAACGACACCCATGTCAATTTTTTGAAAAAAAAAATCATGTCCGCCATCTTGGATTTCAGAATAAATGTCATCATCAAATTCAGCACCCTCGAAAACCCTGAAAACGACACCCATGTCAACTTTTTGAAAAAAAAATCAAGTCCGCCATCTTGGATTTCAGAATAAATGTCATCATCAAATTCAGCACCCTCGAAAACCCTGAAAACGACACCCATGTCAACTTTTTGAAAAAAAAATCAAGTCCGCCATCTTGGATTTCAGAATAAATGTCATCATCAAATTCAGCACCCTCGAAAACCCTGAAAACGACACCCATGTCAATTGTTTGAAAAAAAATTCATGCCCGCCATCTTGGATTTCAGAATAAATGTCATCATCAAATTCAGCACCCACGAAAACCCTGAAAACGACACCCATGTCAATTTAAAAAAAAAAAATCATGTCCGCCATCTTGGATTTCAGAATAAATGTCATCATCAAATTCAGCACCCTCGAAAACCCTGAAAACGACACCCATGTCAATTTTTTGAAAAAAAATTCATGTCTGCCATCTTGGATTTCAGAATAAATGTCATCATCAAATTCAGCACCCTCGAAAACCCTGAAAATGACACCCATGTCAACTTTTGAAAAAAAAAATCATGTCCGCCATCTTGGATTTCAGAATAAATGTCATCATCAAATTCAGCACCCTCGAAAACCCTGAAAACGACACCCATGTCAATTTTTTGAAAAAAAAATCATGTCCGCCATCTTGGATTTATAAATAAATAACATCCCGGAAAAGTGCACAATCAGTTAATCCTTGATACACGCGCAATAATATGTATTTATGTAGGTGTGACACAAGGTGCCAACAAGTTCAAAACATTCCCGTTGTGTAACAGTGTTACTCAACGGGAATGTTTTGAAATTTTGGGTACCTTGTGTCACAGTGTTACACACGGGGGTGTGACTCAACGGGAATAACCCAACCTGGATGCCTGAGAGTCCTCAATAATGTTTCCATAGTGTTTGTGTGAAGTCTACCAACCCGCACATGGCCAGCGTGGTAGACTATGCCTAAAACCCTTCTCACTCTGAGAGGAGACCCGTGCTCTGTAGTGAGCCGGCGATGGGTTGATCATGATAATGATGATGATAAAAGGAAAAGCTGACTGACTGACTGACTGATCTATTAACGCACAGCTCAAACTACTGGACAAATCGGGCTGATTTTTGAAAATTCAATTCCTAAATTGGAGCCCCTTTTAGGAACTGAATAATTTAGGTATAGTAATAACTAGCTTATGCTTGCGACTTCATCCGCGTGGGCTACACAAATTTCAAACCCCTATTTCACCCCCTTAGGGATTGAATTTTCAAAAATCCTCTTTTAGCAGATGCCAATGGCATATTAGCTATCTGTATGCCAAATTTCAGCCCGATCCATGCAGTAGTTTGAGTTGTGCGTTGATAGATCAGTCAATCAGTCAGTCACCTTTTCATTTTATATATTTAGATAACAGTAATACATACATAATAATATAGTAACAGTAGTATAGTAGCCATCAAATGCCAATTGGTGATGAGACTGAACCAAACAGGTCTGTACTCTTTCAACAGATAAGAACACTTGGACGAGGAGTGGGCACTGGGCTAGCTACAATACTGGTATCTGCAAAAGATGAGTGAATCTCTTCCTGATTGGTGTGATGGCACGCAAGCACTTAGTCAGTATTGACATGAGAGCCAAAGTAGATCTGTGTGGAGCCCAGCTCAGTCCCACACTTCGTCGTCGGGGTCGTTCTTGGCCATGTAGGCGCGCTTGTCGGGAGGCGGCGGCGCGCGCTCGGGCTTGGCGCGCTCCTCGGCGCACAGCTGCGCGCGCGTCGGGCACGCGTCCACGTGCGCGCGCAGCTGCGCCTCCGGCATGCGGTGCGTGGCGTTGTAGGGGCAGATGGCGAGCGGCGGGTGGCGCGCCTCGCACCTCACCAGGTGGCGCTGGATGCGCAGGACGGGCACGCGGTGCGCGCGGTCGTAGGGGCACGTCACCCACTCCTCGTCCTCCATGCCGCCTGGTGCCTGCAGTCCACACGCCGCTACTGCAACTGCATGCTGACAAAAAAACTACATTATTACTTATGTAATAAATACAACTCTCAACATGTGTAGGTTGGTCAAAATGTAGCATTTTATTCACTGGCGAGGCACCCGACCTGGCCGCCCTAGTCGAAGGGCCCGGTCACACTGAACGGACTGAAAGGAATTTAATGAGGATGCACGCCGGAGCCCCATTGGTACACCTCAACAGTAAAGTTACGACGGTTCCGGTGAACGAGAGCAACTCGTAGGAGCAACACAACATAGACATGGTATTATCGTTATACTATGAAGGATATGGGTTCAAAGGGTTTTTATCTCTAAACAAAAACTTGATAATCCTTGTATAGAGCTAAATCAGAAAACATGCATGATGTACGGAACACAGCTAACAGCGTACAGCACAAGTAGACCTTCCACAGCTCGGTATCACTTCACACAAACAGGACTCAACTAACCGTCGAAGAATACCTACCGCTAAACAATAGCGGTATCTGCTTTCAAGAACTATGTCCTCACTATTTCTATCTTCACATTAATTAAATAATAATATTAACGATGTAACAAAAATGAAACACTTTTTATACTGAGGGGCATATAATGTACTCTGTGCTGAGGGGCTTGTTCAAGCCCATTCAAGCCTCAAGCCTCGATTGTACTTTGTATTTTAACAAAGTACAGACGTCAAAACGCGAGTATTGCATCTTCTTAAAACTTAGAGCAACTTAAAGCTTACAGGGGGAAAGAACAAAAAAAGCAAAAAACAGAAAAATCGCGAAAATCGAATCGAAACGAATATCAAAGAGTATATAACACAGAACACTATCACTACGATGTCCACAGATTACTATATAGTAGAGTTCGTCTGACTGACGAATGAGGGGTCCTTATAGGCGAAGATTCAGCACTTTTGGGGAAGCTTCAAAGTCTTTCCGCCGAAAAGTTGCCGGCCTATCGGTGTTTCACAGGATATATTTCGGAGTGTGCTCAGGAGCTGTTCGATCTTGTCCCTCCCTCACCTTTCTACCACCGTACCGCAAGACACCGGGCGAGTCCTATGTCGTTAACATTCCATCTTCGCGTACGAAACGCTTTGCGTCATCATTCCTTATACGCATGGCTATGGTCTGGAATACTCTTCCTAGATCAGTGTTTCCTGTCAATTATAATCCGGGTATCTTTAAAACAGGAGTGAATAGGCACCTTCTAGGCAGACGCGTCCCATCTTAGGCCATCATCACTTTCCATCAGGTGTAATCGTGGTCAAGCGTGCGCCAATAACGAATAAAAAAAAATGACACTAGACTGTAGTATAGTCATTATTCTGAGACTGTAGTATATAATAGTGATCTGTGGTTTCAAATCTATGGTTGTGATTATATAGGTACCTACTCTTTGGAAATACGTAGTAGTACCTAGTCATAGATTATCTACTTACTATTAGTACTTCAAAATTCTTTGGGTTTGAACTCAGAATAAGGACTGTTAGAAGTAGCCCTGTTGTGACACTTACTGTTAGAGCGAGAAAGCTAAATGCATTGAAGATGCATTGAAGCTCTTGTTAGAACGTGACAAAATGATTATGTTTTGTCCTTATCACCGTGGCCACTTTTTTTTTGGTTTGTCAAAATGTATTTGTACGTGAGTATTTGACAAACAACGTGAAGTGTAGAAGGAATGACATTTCACAAGTAAAAAAATCTGCTTGAGCGAGAGGGGCTGAGGGGGGCCACGCTAGTTGCAAATCTGACATATCTGTGGTTTGAATTTGAAAAGTGAAACGTAGGTAAACAAAAACAAAGAAAATTGCTAGAAAAATAATTTATACTGATGCTTAGATATACGATATTATTATTTCTTCTTTTATTTCTGGTCGGTGATACGATATGAGCTGCACAATGAATCATTCCAATAAGCGGATGAATAGAATGGACGGTAACAAATAACTATTCTATTTTTTCTATTAAGTTAAACAAACCTTTTCTCCATTTTTCTCAATATTTTCCTTGAAATCAATAGAACTTAGTGCTTATATATTCTTTGGAAATCAATTAAATAGAGTAGTTTTTCTCAAAATCTTCGGAATTGGTTCAACGGTATTCGATGAATACACTTAAAAATACATACAAATTGTAGTATAGGTAAGTACGCGACGGGTCGAGATGGCAATCAAGGTATGAGGCGGGGGGATGCCCCGCACACCCGTCACTATCACCGGGTTAGCGCGGGGGCTGTGCGGGGAATCGACCCGTCGCGTACTACAGTTGACCTGCCCAGTGGTGCCCCGACTTCGCGTCATTGTTTCTGCCTCTAACTGCTAGCTAAGCTGTGCCTACATGATATGTCAGTCAGTCAGTATATCCTTGTGTGCTGCAGGGGAGCAGAGTGCCAAGAGAGTGAAGAAGGAGTGCAGCTACGGCGTCGCGTGCTACCGCATGAACCCTGCGCACTTCCGCGAGTACAGCCACGCACACTGTAAGTACAGCCACGCACACTGCGAGTACAGCCACGCACACTGTAAGTACAGCCACGTGCACTGTCAGTACAGCCACGTGCACTGTCAGTACAGTCACGTGCACTGTCAGTACAGTCACGCGTACTGCGAGTACAGCCACGCACACTGTAAGTACAGCCACGCGCACTGCGAGTACAGCCACGTACACTAAGTACAGCCACGCACACTGCGGAGTACAGCCACGCACACTGTAAGTACAGCCACGCGCACTACGAGTACAGCCACATACACTAAGTACAGCCACGCACACTGCGGAGTACAGCCATGTTCACTGTAAGTACAACCCACCACCATCCATTTCCCCACCAACCTCGCGTTAAAGAGTGTACAATGATACCTGTTATAAATAAACCATACTGGCCGAGTGTGGATGGCTGACTTGTACACTCGGCCGGTGTGTTCAGGACAGAACCCCAAACCTCCGATTAGGAGGATGCGTTCACCTAAAACGTGTGTGTACATGTTAAAATGTGTTAACCTGTAAGCTATCACAGCTTATGCTCGACCAGTGCCTAACCTCGTATTCCAGTGGAATCTATCCTGGAGGCTTGGAGTGGCTCGGGAGGCTTCCAGATCCCCCACGAGCACAGCTTGCAGCGGAGCACCATCACCGAGCAGCTGAACATGCTGCTCGAGAAGGAGCTGTATGAGCCCAGAACCAACACTGGCCAGGGGAGAGGCAGGCGAGTGTCTTATTCAATCTCTATTTTACTGTATTCTATCAAAATGTACCTATTATGTATGTTCACTATATCTATATCCAATTGAGTTGCTTAATGAACATATCATACAAAAAATAATTTAATTTATTACCCAATATATTATGTATACAAGAATTATTGTAGTTCTATAGTAATATTTTTTGGGGCCGTGCCAATTAGCCGCATGAACTCTTCATATTGTTTTGTGACTCCTCATTGGCACCGACTCCAAAAATATTACTATAGAACTACAATAATTCTTGTATACATAATATATTGGGTAATAAATTACATTATTTTTTACTTTTTTGTGTTTGTGGTTATTGAAGTCGGTTTTTATTTTTTTTGAAAATTTTTTCTATCTCCGAAGATATTCATCAGATCTTTATCAAACTAAAATGGGACAACCTCTGAAGTATGTCCTACAAAACAAAAAAGAATCATTAAAATCGGTTCATAATTGACGGAGTAATCGCGTAACAAACATACAAAAAAAAACATTCAGTCGAATTGAGAACCTCCTCCTTTTTTCGAAGTTGGTTAAAAAGATACTGCGATCACAAAACTGTATAATTTACAAATACAAGTGACCTAAGTCTGTGGCCCGCTGTTCACTGACACTGCGTCAAACGCGCAGCTACTCGAGTCATAAATAAGTGTTTTGTCGTTTAGCACTGCCAGCACTGGTGGCGATCAAAGTCGACAGGCGACAAACCAACAGGACAGGCCAGTGAAGCCAACAACAACTGTACAAGGGACATGCACTGATGTAACAACGCCACATAAACATAGCAGTGTTACAAGTGAACTACACAAAAGTGAAACAGCGACACAAATGAAACTAAGTGAAAGAAGTAAACCAGTGAAGGAAAGTGAAAGTAAAGTACCAGTGAAGGAAAGTGAAAGTAAAGTACCAGTGAAAGAAAGTGAAAAATTAAGTGCAGGTAGTTCAGGGAGAGAGAAAGGTGTGTCCCCCGCACCCGGCCTGGGAGCTAGGATTAGAGGTAAAAGATTATATGTAGCTAATGGGGCTAATTCCTTTGTACACAATCTCTAAACTAAACTAAAATGGCACGTCTAAATCTATTGCTATCCCTTTCATAATGTTGCTTGCGGAAAAGGATAGCACTAGATTTAGACCTGTTAATTTAGTTAAGTTTAGAGATTGTGTACAAGAGAATTGGCCCCAATGTAACATATTCTTAACTATATACCCAACCACTATGGAGTGTAACTATACAGGGTGTCCCAAGAAGTAGTGTCAAGCGGTTGTCCAGAGGTAGAACAACACTAGGGCCCTAGTCTAGGGCGGTTGTCCAGAGGTAGAACAACACTAGGGGCCCTAGTCTAGGGCGGTTGTCCAGAGGTAGAACAACACTAGGGCTACCTGAATCACCCCCATGTATGTTCCGCGGTTTTTAGTAGTTTAGGAGATATGAATTTTTTAATGATTTTTTCATAATTTTCATCCATCAGTGGTTTTTATTTTTTTTCTCTTTCTGTAAAACGTTTTTGGACATTTTTTTTATTCATTAGTAACCATAAACTCAACTATTGTTTAAAAAATTACGGTTTACCTAGGCATTATGGAACATGACAAATTTTTTATCGAAAGTTCAAAATTATTTTTTGAGCGCAGTAGTTACAAAACTTCAAGACTTTCATCTAAGTATTTTCAAAAACTTTTATGGACTTCAGAAATAAATAAATAAAACCTAACGTTAATAGGGGTTTATTTGATGTAAATGGTCTCCAAAGTAAATGAGTGTGTAAGAGCAATGTGCAAGTGCACAGCGTAGCTCTCTGCCTCGCAATCGCACCTGCTGTGTGTAAGAGCAATGTGCAAGTGCACAGCGTAGCTCTCTGCCTCGCAATCGCACCTGCTATGTGTAAGAGCAATGTGCAAGTGCACAGCGTAGCTCTCTGCCTCGCAATCGCACCTGCTATGTGTAAGAGCAATGTGCAAGTGCACAGCGTAGCTCTCTGCCTCGCAATCGCACCTGCTATGTGTAAGAGCAATGTGCAAGTGCACAGCGTAGCTCTCTGCCTCGCAATCGCACCTGCTATGTGTAAGAGCAATGTGCAAGTGCACAGCGTAGCTCTCTGCCTCGCACTCGCACCTGCTGTGTGTAAGAGCAATGTGAAACAGATAGATACCTAATTGGCTGGGCAGAAGTAATGGGGCTACAATATTTCTAACCAGATGATACCTGGGACTCTGCGTGGGTTTAGGTTTTTAAATATCCCATGGAACTCTTTGATTTTCCGGGATAAAAGTAGCCTATGTCCTTCTCAGGGATGCGCTGTGCCAAATTTCGTCAAAATCGGTTGAACGGACGGGCCGTGATACACTAGCAGACGGGCAAACGGCCAGACAGACGGACACTATTTCGCCTTTATAATATTAGTAAGCATTAACTAAAAAATAATCAAACACGCGTGCCTCTGTGCTCAGTTGGCACACCTTGAAGCCAATAATTGAGAATTGTGGCACTGGCAGTGTGTCCTTACCTGAGCGAGTGGATGTGTGTGGCAGACTCGTCGTACCGGCCCGTGGTGGCGCCCACGCGGCGCGCCGAGGACTACCTCAAGGTGGTGCTGCCGCGCGGCCTCATGCGCGCCAAGCACGACGCCGCCGCGCCCTACCACGTGTTCTACACCGCCATCACGGCCGCCGAGCAGACCCACCGCCAGCCCTACTCCGTCACGTTCCTGGGTGAGTCATTTGATGTGTGTACCGGCCCGTGGTGCGGAGGACTACCTCGAGGTGGTGCTGCCGCGCGGCCTCATGCGCGCCAAGCACGACGCCGCCGCGCCCTACCACGTGTTCTACACCGCCATCACGGCCGCCGAGCAGACCCACCGCCAGCCCTACTCCGTCACGTTCCTGGGTGAGTCATTTGATGTGTGTACCGGCCCGTGGTGCGGAGGACTACCTCGAGGTGGTGCTGCCGCGCGGCCTCATGCGCGCCAAGCACGACGCCGCCGCGCCCTACCACGTGTTCTACACCGCCATCACGGCCGCCGAGCAGACCCACCGCCAGCCCTACTCCGTCACGTTCCTGGGTGAGTCATTTGATGTGTGTACCGGCCCGTGGTGCGGAGGACTACCTCGAGGTGGTGCTGCCGCGCGGCCTCATGCGCGCCAAGCACGACGCCGCCGCGCCCTACCACGTGTTCTACACCGCCATCACGGCCGCCGAGCAGACCCACCGCCAGCCCTACTCCGTCACGTTCCTGGGTGAGTCATTTGATGTGTGTACCGGCCCGTGGTGCGGAGGACTACCTCGAGGTGGTGCTGCCGCGCGGCCTCATGCGCGCCAAGCACGACGCCGCCGCGCCCTACCACGTGTTCTACACCGCCATCACGGCCGCCGAGCAGACCCACCGCCAGCCCTACTCCGTCACGTTCCTGGGTGAGTCATTTGATGTGTGTACCGGCCCGTGGTGCGGAGGACTACCTCGAGGTGGTGCTGCCGCGCGGCCTCATGCGCGCCAAGCACGACGCCGCCGCGCCCTACCACGTGTTCTACACCGCCATCACGGCCGCCGAGCAGACCCACCGCCAGCCCTACTCCGTCACGTTCCTGGGTGAGTCATTTGATGTGTGTACCGGCCCGTGGTGCGGAGGACTACCTCGAGGTGGTGCTGCCGCGCGGCCTCATGCGCGCCAAGCACGACGCCGCCGCGCCCTACCACGTGTTCTACACCGCCATCACGGCCGCCGAGCAGACCCACCGCCAGCCCTACTCCGTCACGTTCCTGGGTGAGTCATTTGATGTGTGTACCGGCCCGTGGTGCGGAGGACTACCTCGAGGTGGTGCTGCCGCGCGGCCTCATGCGCGCCAAGCACGACGCCGCCGCGCCCTACCACGTGTTCTACACCGCCATCACGGCCGCCGAGCAGACCCACCGCCAGCCCTACTCCGTCACGTTCCTGGGTGAGTCATTTGATGTGTGTACCGGCCCGTGGTGCGGAGGACTACCTCGAGGTGGTGCTGCCGCGCGGCCTCATGCGCGCCAAGCACGACGCCGCCGCGCCCTACCACGTGTTCTACACCGCCATCACGGCCGCCGAGCAGACCCACCGCCAGCCCTACTCCGTCACGTTCCTGGGTGAGTCATTTGATGTGTGTACCGGCCCGTGGTGCGGAGGACTACCTCGAGGTGGTGCTGCCGCGCGGCCTCATGCGCGCCAAGCACGACGCCGCCGCGCCCTACCACGTGTTCTACACCGCCATCACGGCCGCCGAGCAGACCCACCGCCAGCCCTACTCCGTCACGTTCCTGGGTGAGTCATTTGATGTGTGTACCGGCCCGTGGTGCGGAGGACTACCTCGAGGTGGTGCTGCCGCGCGGCCTCATGCGCGCCAAGCACGACGCCGCCGCGCCCTACCACGTGTTCTACACCGCCATCACGGCCGCCGAGCAGACCCACCGCCAGCCCTACTCCGTCACGTTCCTGGGTGAGTCATATCATAATTATTCTTACTTTGTGACTAAGTATTTTCACTCCGCGACTACGTATTTCACCCAGTATCGAAGTGTTTTCACTCTGTAACGAAGTATTTTCACTCTGTAACGAAGTATTTTCACTCTGTGACTAAGTATTTTCATTCCGTAACAATAAGTATTTTCACTGTGTGACTAACATTGTCACCGTGTGACTTCCGACAGAACTGCTGGACGCGAGTCTGGGCGAGCTGCAGAGCTCTCTGCAGATCAACTTCATGGTAGAACCGGCCTGGCTGCTGGCGCAGTACTACTTTGCGGGCTACAGGTAAGACGTGCTACTTTATGTCAATGTACAGGATAACAGATATTTGAATACTCGAAACAGTATCGATACTAGGTCGTCTGATGAAGGAGACAAAAAATAAAGATAATTGGAAGCGAGTGGGGACTGACGATATCTACTAATATTATAAAGAGGTAAAGTTTGTAAGTTTATTTGAAGGGTTTATCTCTAGAACTACTGAACTGATTTTAAAAACTCTTTCACCAGTACATTATTCCTGAGGCTATAATTTGTTTTCAAAAAAATTATAGAGATCCCTACGAAAATTGTAATGGGAGTTAAACCGCGCGAAGCCGGGCCGGGTCGCTTGTATTATTTACTGACGAATGTCGTTTACGTATTATTTACTGACGAATGTCGTTTACGTATTATTTACTGACGAATGTCGTTTACGTATTATTTACTGACGAATGTCGTTTACATATTATTTACTGACGAATGTCGTTTACGTATTATTTACTGACGAATGTCGTTTACGTATTATTTACTGACGAATGTCGTTTACGTATTATTTACTGACGAATGTCGTTTACGTATTATTTACTGACGAATGTTGTTTACGTATTATTTACTGACGAATGTCGTTTACGTATTATTTACTGACGAATGTCGTTTACGTATTATTTACTGACGAATGTCGTTTACGTATTATTTACTGACGAATGTCGTTTACGTATTTCTAATTTTTATTAGAAATGGTCTGTTAAAAAAAATCTGTTGCGTTTTGGAAGGCTCTCTGTTTTGTGCTCGACTCTGTTCTGAAGCTCAGAGTAGGTACGACAGGAAGTGTTCTAGGTCGCGGCCCCTCTAGCGCAGACATTGTTGCAGCGCCAAGAAGCTGACTATCTTGTACGGCGAGGAGTGCGACGACATGAAGCAGCTGGAGCGCAAGCCGCACGTGGACGCGGTGCGCGTGCGCATGGCCACGCCCTTCGGCAAGCACCACACCAAGCTGATGCTGCTGTGCTACGAGGACGGCGCGCTGCGCGTGCTGGTCTCCACCGCCAACCTGTACCAGGACGACTGGGACAACCGCACGCAAGGGTACCACTGCTCCCGTCACTAGCGAGGCTGATAGCTCTGTTGTAGGAACTGCCACGCGCCACGTACGAGGACGGCGTGCTGGTCTCCACCGCCAACCTGTACCAGGACGACTGGGACAACCGCACGCAAGGGTACCACTGCTCCCGTCACTAGCGAGGCTGATAGCTCTGTTGTAGGAACTGCCACGCGCCACGTACGAGGACGGCGTGCTGGTCTCCACCGCCAACCTGTACCAGGACGACTGGGACAACCGCACGCAAGGGTACCACTGCTCCCGTCACTAGCGAGGCTGATAGCTCTGTTGTAGGAACTGCCACGCGCCACGTACGAGGACGGCGTGCTGGTCTCCACCGCCAACCTGTACCAGGACGACTGGGACAACCGCACGCAAGGGTACCACTGCTCCCGTCACTAGCGAGGCTGATAGCTCTGTTGTAGGAACTGCCACGCGCCACGTACGAGGACGGCGTGCTGGTCTCCACCGCCAACCTGTACCAGGACGACTGGGACAACCGCACGCAAGGGTACCACTGCTCCCGTCACTAGCGAGGCTGATAGCTCTGTTGTAGGAACTGCCACGCGCCACGTACGAGGACGGCGTGCTGGTCTCCACCGCCAACCTGTACCAGGACGACTGGGACAACCGCACGCAAGGGTACCACTGCTCCCGTCACTAGCGAGGCTGATAGCTCTGTTGTAGGAACTGCCACGCGCCACGTACGAGGACGGCGTGCTGGTCTCCACCGCCAACCTGTACCAGGACGACTGGGACAACCGCACGCAAGGGTACCACTGCTCCCGTCACTAGCGAGGCTGATAGCTCTGTTGTAGGAACTGCCACGCGCCACGTACGAGGACGGCGTGCTGGTCTCCACCGCCAACCTGTACCAGGACGACTGGGACAACCGCACGCAAGGGTACCACTGCTCCCGTCACTAGCGAGGCTGATAGCTCTGTTGTAGGAACTGCCACGCGCCACGTACGAGGACGGCGTGCTGGTCTCCACCGCCAACCTGTACCAGGACGACTGGGACAACCGCACGCAAGGGTACCACTGCTCCCGTCACTAGCGAGGCTGATAGCTCTGTTGTAGGAACTGCCACGCGCCACGTACGAGGACGGCGTGCTGGTCTCCACCGCCAACCTGTACCAGGACGACTGGGACAACCGCACGCAAGGGTACCACTGCTCCCGTCACTAGCGAGGCTGATAGCTCTGTTGTAGGAACTGCCACGCGCCACGTACGAGGACGGCGTGCTGGTCTCCACCGCCAACCTGTACCAGGACGACTGGGACAACCGCACGCAAGGGTACCACTGCTCCCGTCACTAGCGAGGCTGATAGCTCTGTTGTAGGAACTGCCACGCGCCACGTACGAGGACGGCGTGCTGGTCTCCACCGCCAACCTGTACCAGGACGACTGGGACAACCGCACGCAAGGGTACCACTGCTCCCGTCACTAGCGAGGCTGATAGCTCTGTTGTAGGAACTGCCACGCGCCACGTACGAGGACGGCGTGCTGGTCTCCACCGCCAACCTGTACCAGGACGACTGGGACAACCGCACGCAAGGGTACCACTGCTCCCGTCACTAGCGAGGCTGATAGCTCTGTTGTAGGAACTGCCACGCGCCACGTACGAGGACGGCGTGCTGGTCTCCACCGCCAACCTGTACCAGGACGACTGGGACAACCGCACGCAAGGGTACCACTGCTCCCGTCACTAGCGAGGCTGATAGCTCTGTTGTAGGAACTGCCACGCGCCACGTACGAGGACGGCGTGCTGGTCTCCACCGCCAACCTGTACCAGGACGACTGGGACAACCGCACGCAAGGGTACCACTGCTCCCGTCACTAGCGAGGCTGATAGCTCTGTTGTAGGAACTGCCACGCGCCACGTACGAGGACGGCGTGCTGGTCTCCACCGCCAACCTGTACCAGGACGACTGGGACAACCGCACGCAAGGGTACCACTGCTCCCGTCACTAGCGAGGCTGATAGCTCTGTTGTAGGAACTGCCACGCGCCACGTACGAGGACGGCGTGCTGGTCTCCACCGCCAACCTGTACCAGGACGACTGGGACAACCGCACGCAAGGGTACCACTGCTCCCGTCACTAGCGAGGCTGATAGCTCTGTTGTAGGAACTGCCACGCGCCACGTACGAGGACGGCGTGCTGGTCTCCACCGCCAACCTGTACCAGGACGACTGGGACAACCGCACGCAAGGGTACCACTGCTCCCGTCACTAGCGAGGCTGATAGCTCTGTTGTAGGAACTGCCACGCGCCACGTACGAGGACGGCGTGCTGGTCTCCACCGCCAACCTGTACCAGGACGACTGGGACAACCGCACGCAAGGGTACCACTGCTCCCGTCACTAGCGAGGCTGATAGCTCTGTTGTAGGAACTGCCACGCGCCACGTACGAGGACGGCGTGCTGGTCTCCACCGCCAACCTGTACCAGGACGACTGGGACAACCGCACGCAAGGGTACCACTGCTCCCGTCACTAGCGAGGCTGATAGCTCTGTTGTAGGAACTGCCACGCGCCACGTACGAGGACGGCGTGCTGGTCTCCACCGCCAACCTGTACCAGGACGACTGGGACAACCGCACGCAAGGGTACCACTGCTCCCGTCACTAGCGAGGCTGATAGCTCTGTTGTAGGAACTGCCACGCGCCACGTACGAGGACGGCGTGCTGGTCTCCACCGCCAACCTGTACCAGGACGACTGGGACAACCGCACGCAAGGGTACCACTGCTCCCGTCACTAGCGAGGCTGATAGCTCTGTTGTAGGAACTGCCACGCGCCACGTACGAGGACGGCGTGCTGGTCTCCACCGCCAACCTGTACCAGGACGACTGGGACAACCGCACGCAAGGGTACCACTGCTCCCGTCACTAGCGAGGCTGATAGCTCTGTTGTAGGAACTGCCACGCGCCACGTACGAGGACGGCGTGCTGGTCTCCACCGCCAACCTGTACCAGGACGACTGGGACAACCGCACGCAAGGGTACCACTGCTCCCGTCACTAGCGAGGCTGATAGCTCTGTTGTAGGAACTGCCACGCGCCACGTACGAGGACGGCGTGCTGGTCTCCACCGCCAACCTGTACCAGGACGACTGGGACAACCGCACGCAAGGGTACCACTGCTCCCGTCACTAGCGAGGCTGATAGCTCTGTTGTAGGAACTGCCACGCGCCACGTACGAGGACGGCGTGCTGGTCTCCACCGCCAACCTGTACCAGGACGACTGGGACAACCGCACGCAAGGGTACCACTGCTCCCGTCACTAGCGAGGCTGATAGCTCTGTTGTAGGCTCAGTGTTGGCCAAAATTTAATTGCAATTGACAATTAAAGATTGACAATTGATTAATTGTCAATCATAACTTTACAACTAACAATTAATAAATTGTCAACCATGATTTTTACAATTACCAATTAATTAATTGTTAATTGCGAGCTTCACAATTATCAATTTGTCAATCTTCAATCTTTTTTGTAATTCTGATTGAAAACTTACAATTAAATAGAGTAAATTGACGAATAGACAGTAGTAATAAATTTATGTGATTTTTTTGTATAGCGGTAGTTTATGGGGAGGGGCTAGAATTCATTCTTAAACAAGATATTTTAAAAAAACATGACTTTATTATTATTAATGTCACGCTGCACAGAAAGCGATCAATGACGTCAGAAGAAGTAAACGACAAATGATTTCAATTTTTAGGGTTTCGTACCTCCAAAGTAACCTTAAAGGATCACTTTGTTGTCCGCATGTCTGTCTGTCTCTCTGCCCGTCTTTCTGTTAGTCAATTCATTCGGTCAGTCAGTCAGTCTGGTCAGTCAGTCAGTCAGTCTGGTGAGTCAGTTTGTCAGTCTGGTCAGTCAGTCAGTCAGTTAGTTAGTTGATTGGTCAGTCAGTGAGTGGTACGCTTTTATATAATACTAGCTGCTAGCTGCTGTTAGAGTCCGTTCAGTCAGTCAGCCAGTTTGTCAGTCAGTCAGTCAATCAGTTCGGTCAGTCAGTCAGTCAGTTAGCCTGGTCAGTCAGTCAGTCTGTCTGTTCGCCCAGTCAGTCAGTCTGGTCAGTCAGTCAGTCCGGTCAGTCGGTCAGTCAGCCAGTCGTTCGCCCGGTCAGTCTGGTCAGTCAGTCAGTTAGGTCACACAGTCAGTCCGGTCAGGTAGTCAGTCATTCAGTCAGTCAGTCAGTTAGTCTGGTCGTCTGTCAGTTAGTCCGGTCAGTCAGTCAGTCAGTCGCTCAGTCAGCCCAGTCTGTCATTCAGTCAATTCGGCCAGTCAGTCAGTTAGTCCGGTCCAAGTCTTCAAGCCTTCAATAATTCTTTATGTATTCTTTATGTAATAATGTTTTAATCAATCACAATTAAAAAGTTGATTGAATTTTTAAATGATTGATGTCCAACTCAGCGACACGCCACGAACTGGTGCCGTCCAGCCATCCATGATCCATCCATCCAGCGACTGGTTTTATGTCGTCCGTCCATCTAAGGGTGGGGGGGCTTCGCCTCGGCCTTTCTTTACCTATTATTTGGCCAGTAATTGTTTTATTTCAGGCCTGAACTGTAACGTCCTGTTGCGCAGAAATACACAACCTAACGTCGACTAAAACCGTAAGTAGGTACACCAATAAAATATAGACCTTATATATAGCTTGCCGTTAAGATTGTAAACACAAGAACATGGCGCGAAGGCAACAACCAATTATAGCGAACAGACGCGCGCTATGATTGGCGGAGACATTCTCGCTAACTCGTCAGAGTGGTAGCACTGTGCCATGTTGTGAAACATAATGATTTGGTCCACAGGTTATGGTTCAGTCCGCGTTGCCCCGAGTTGCCGCGCGACGCGCCACCGCATGACGGCGAGTCCCCGACCATGTTCAAGCGGAGCCTGCTCAAGTACCTCTCGCACTACCGCCTGCCCAACCTCGTGTGCTACATAGAGAGGATCAAGCGGTGCGACTTCAGTCACATCAAGTACGTATTACAGCTAGCGCGCACTATTTGTGAACTGTAGACCTGCATGGCAGTGATTGCACTTGGATTGCGTGGAAACAAAACAGTGATACTGCGACCTGTGGGTGAGCTGAGAGCTCACTCTCATACTTCACTTTTTGTGATCATTGCTTATGCTTTAGCCGTACCACGATGAATCACTTACTGCGCAGGTACAACCCTTTTAATGAGACGCCAAATATGTAAATGGATAATGTCACCTACTGTGCAAGTTCAAGATCAGAGACCTTTTGACGTAGCATCAACTGTACCTTCTACCAATAAAGTACCAGGAGAGCATAGCAGTACAGGCTAGGCTCCGGCAACATTCCGCAACATTTCACGCGCCGTGTACGCCGCGATCGACTGGAGTAGATACAGTTTGTTCACTCCGTGTGATCTCAGCTGTTCTTCCATGTTCGTTTGACCGCGAATGCTCGTAGCGTCTCGGAAGCCCGCTGTACCTTTCATGACATTATATTGCAGCAATGTGGATAGTAAATTCTTTCATTGTATGTTAAGGGCTTCCGAGACGATCAAGCGGTTTGATGTCTCGGTATCACTCATGACCCCCCCCCCCCCCCCCTTGCAGCGTGTTCCTGGTGGCGTCGGTGCCGGGCTCGCACTTCGACCTGGAGTGGGGCATGGCCCGCGTGGGCGCCCTGCTCCGGCAGCACTGCGCCGTGCCCGCCGACGAGAGCCGCTCGTGGCCGCTCGTGGCGCAGGCCAGCAGCCTGGGCAGCTACGGCGCCGAGCCGAAGGTACCTACATCTCAATATCGCGGGCACCTGCCGCCAGTTGCGCTAGTGTCTCATATGACGCGGCGACATTAGAGAGGCTATGGCGTTGGCGCATGTAAAGTGTAAGGTTTGTTGGCAGCTGTGGCTGACGGGAGACTTCCTGCAGCACTTCACGAAGGTCAAGAGTCCTCCGCAGACGCTGACGCAGCCGCCGCCGCTGCAGCTCATCTACCCCTCGCTGGGTGAGTGGACGTCACCATCATCATGGCGGCTGTTGCCATTGCGCACTAACACCGACGCGCGACGCACGTGTGTCCGCAGAGAACGTGCAGCGGTCGCACGACGGGCTGCTGGGCGGCGGCTGCCTGCCGTACGCGGCCGACTGCCACGCCAAGCAGCGCTGGCTCAACGACTACCTCTAGTGAGTCTGTTTGTTGTTTATATTATATTATGTAATCAAATGGCATTTCATTGAATTGAATTTGCCTCATATGTGTATCAGGTTGTCTGTGGAACGAGTGACGCAGATCGTAATGGCGGAAATCGTTTAGATAATTTTGTGATTGTAAAACTTGTAGAAAGATAAATCGAAGGATTAAATCGGTTAGTGCGGCTAATTGGCACCAAGAAATATTACGATAGAACTACAATAACTCTTGTATACATAATATATTGGGTAACTAGCTGATGCCCGCGACTTCGTCCGCGTGGGTTTAGGTTTTTAAAAATCCCATGGGAACTTTTGATTTTCCAGGACGAAAAGTAACCTATGCGTAGCCCATCCCCAGGACACAAGGTATCTCTGTACCAAATTTCGTATTATTAATAAAAGTCCCGTGGGATAACCATGATTTAGGATTGCAATTCCTGTAATGCTGTAGCATCAGGGCTGAGGAGTTGGGTCCTCGATTTCAACGATAGTCTTTACTTGATAGCCACCTCCAATATAAATTTATAACCGATATAGTTTCTAAATCCCATCAGTTTAGTTGATCAGGGTCCCCTGCAGCATCAGTTTAGTTGATCAGGGTCCCCTGCAGCATCAGTTTAGTTGATCAGGGTCCCCTGCAGCATCAGGACTGAGGAGTTGTAATTCAATTTTTTTATGGAACAATGTTGTGAAGTTTCTCTATCAATTAAAAAAGAAACTACGCAAATCGGTTCAGTAGTCTCGGAGATTTCAGTGTAAATATGTAGAAAAACACAATTCCTCCTTTTTGAAAGTCGGTTAAAAAAGTAGCCTATGTTACTCCCTGGTTAATCCTCTACTTATCTGTGAAAGTCCCGTCAAAATAGTTTCAGCCGTTCCGAAGATTAGCCCGTTCAAACAGACAGACAGACATACAAAAATTGACTAACTGACTGACTTACCAGACTAACTGACTGACTGACCAGACTAACTGACTGATCAAACTGATTGACGGGCTGACTGACAGACCAGACTCTAAAAATCTATATGTTACTAGTTAACCATAATATTATAAATGCTGAAGTATGTTTGTTGGTTGGTTTATTCGTTTGCCGATTTGTCCCTCAATCATGTCGCAACGGAGCAACTGATCGACGTGCGTTTATGGTTTATGCATTTAGATATCCCGGAGAATCAAAGAGTTCCCACTGGATTTTAAAAACTCTAAATCCACGCTTACGAAATCGCGGGCAGCAGCTAGTATTATATTATAAAATCTGACTGACTAGTCAACTAAATGACTGACTGACTGACCGAATTATTGACTGACTGACTGACTGACCGACCGCCCAGACTGACTGACTGACTGACCCAACTGATTGACTGACCAGACTACCTGACTGACTGACTGACTGACTGACTGGCTGAACTGACTGAACAGACTCTAACAGCAGCTAGCAGCTAATATTATATAAAAGCGTACCACTCACTGACTGACTAATCAACTGACTGACTGACTGACCAGACTGACTAACTGACTGACCTAATTAATTGACTAACAGACAGACGGGCAGACAGACAGGCAGACAACAAAGTTGTACGGGAGCGGTGTGCAGGCTCGACCGTACCAAAGGGGAGATCTCCCACCGAGCGGTTGGTTGTGCTCGGTAGCGCCAGCTGGGCCGACGGTTGTATCTTGAAACTTCTATATATAGTCCAGATTGCAGAACACTCTGTTAGTGCGAGTACTGTCGGCGGTACATTTGTTCGGGACTATGTCATCGATTGAACAGCGCCATCTAGTTTCTATTGTGGCAACCGCCACAAAGTGATCAAAAGTAACCCTTATAGGGTTACCTTTGAGGTACGGAACCCTAAAGATTGAAAATCAAATTTTGTCGTTTACCCCTTCTGACGTCATTAATCGCTTTCTGTACAGCGTGACGTTAATAATAATAAAGTCATGATTTTTTTAAATATCTTGTGTAAGAATGAATTCTAGCCCCACCCCATAAACTACCGCTATACAAAAAAATCACATAATTTTATTACTACTGTCTATTCGTCAATTTTCTCTATTTAATTGTTAGTTTTCAATCAAAATTACAAAAAAGATTGAAGATTGACAAATTGTTAATTGTGAAGCTCGCAATTTACAATTAATTAATTGGTAATTGTAAAAATCATGACTAATAATTAATTAATTGTTAGTTGTAAAAATCATGAGTAACAATTAATTATTTGTTAGTTAAAAAATCGTGATTGACAATTAATCAATTGTCAATCTTTATTGTCAATAGGCTACTTGACAATTTTTTTAAGTTGGTCTTAAATGGTTAATATTTGTCCTATTATATCAAAAAAATTAACACTATATTTTTTTGCGCCCTAAAAACCGTAAAACTTTAATTTAAAAAAATATTTTTCTTAGACAGGTGAAAACACTGTCGGCCATGTTTGGCCGATAGATTATCTGTGCTCTGACGTCATGCATTTGTAAACAACAGTATAACCCTGTGGTTATACTGTTGTTTACAAATGCATGACGTCAGAGCACAGATAATCTATCGGCCAAACATGGCCGACAGTGTTTTCACCTGTCTAAGAAAAATATTTTTTTAAATTAAAGTTTTACGGTTTTTAGGGCGCAAAAAAATATAGTGTTAATTTTTTTGATATAATAGGACAAATATTAACCATTTAAGACCAACTTAAAAAAATTGTCAAGTAGCCTATTGCAATTAAATTTTGCCCAACACTGAAAGGTGCCCATATTAAAAGTGGGGGGGAAACCTGATGTCAGAAGGGCGCGTTCCAAATCCTAGGGGTTCGGATTAGAAACGAGGAAGCAAATCGGTTGGCACGTCAAGTCGTACTGCCGCTGGCGCGACGCGCGCGCGGGTATCGCTCCATATACAAGTAGACCGCACATGGTGCTTCTCTCCCCGGCAGCCAGTGGCGCGCCGAGCACTCGTGCCGCAGCCGCGCCATGCCGCACGTCAAGTCGTACTGCCGCTGGCGCGACGCGCGCGCGGCCTACTTCCTGCTGACGTCGGCCAACGTCAGCAAGGCGGCGTGGGGCAGCGTCAACAAGGGCAACAGGGCGCTGCGCCTCATGAGCTACGAGGCGGGAGTCATGCTGCTGCCCAGGGTCCTCGTGAGTACCCCAGGGTCCTCGTGAGTACCGTCGTCCGAGACCCATCGTCCGGCTCACTAGCTACTGACAACGGATCTGCTCTCAAAATGGGAACACTACCACGCTGGCCGAGTGCGGATAGGCAGACTTCTCAGGCCTTTTTGAACATTATGGAGAACTCTCAGGCATGCCGGTTTCCTCACGATGTTTTCCTTTACCGTTAAAAAACTGAGACCAAATAATATGTTTACCTAGATGTCGCTGTCTGTCACTACCTTGCAGCGTAGTGTTGCGTGTACTGTTGGAGCGAACACACACTTGTGACAGCGCTGTGCTCGCCCTCGGCTCCGACCTGTAGCAGTTCGAGGCCACAGTGGGCTTCACGTAATCCACTCAGAGAAACTGATGTAGAGCTCTCTCAGAGTAGAGTGGGGTATCATAAGAAAGGTCTTCACCTGTGCATTTTAAAACAGGTTTTTATTTATTTTTATGCATCATAGTTTTTGAATTATCGTGCAAAATGTCGAAAAAATACGACTGTAGTACGGAACCCTCGTTGCGCGACCCTGACTCGCACTTGGCCGGTTTTTTTTATGTATGTACCTACATCGATTTTTTTGAGGTTTCTGGACCAATTTGCAAATATCTTTAATCCGTGGTGGTCCCATAGAAAATTCTGAATCCAACTAATAGAATAGAATAGAATGTTTTTTTTATTCATGTAAACTTTTTAAAAGTGCTTATGAATAGTCAGGTAGTTTTAATTTACCACTGGTTTAATCAATCCTGATGCTGCAGGGTTACTGCCCGCCTAAGTTATCAAGATTCAGGAAGTGCTCATAGTGAATTAATGTTGAATTCCAAGTCCTAATTCTTCAATCCCGATGCTGCAAGGTACTGAACTCCTAAGCTGTGGATTTGGAAAGTATTGCTGGTGAATTAATATTTTAGGTACCAAGCAATGTGTACTTACACTAAAAAGCTTAAAAAAAAAAAAAAAAACCGAATTCCAAAACCACTAACTACAAAGTAAAAATAACTTTTGTTTCTGCACGTGTATGTATCTGTATGTATGTATGTATGTATGTATGTATGTATGTATGTATGTATGTATGTATGTATGTATGTATGTATGTATGTATGTATGTATGTATGTATGTATGTATGTATGTATGTATGTATGTATGTATGTATGTATGTATGTATGTATGTATGTATGTATGTATGTATGTATGTATGTATGTATGTATGTATGTATGTATGTATGTATGTATGTATGTATGTATGTATGTATGTATGTATGGGGTCGGGCGCAGAATAACAAAAAACTAGAAATTAAAGCGGCCGACTTTATCATACATACATGTGTAGAAACCTTGGACGATTTAACCTATGGACTTGTAACGCGCCTAATATTACGAATAAAAATTTCTGTCACTTTTGGTGCGGGACGAGGAAACACTACATAGACAACTTGACACACTCACTCAACAAAGTTTTGTGTCATTATTAACACACACATATCTAAATCTTCAACACTACTACATTTTACGCACACTAATAAGTTATATACATCAACATACAAAGACATTACGAGTGTAAGACAGTCAAATTGATTTGCGATGCTACCGTATCGATATTTTAAAATATATCGATAGTTTTTCAGAAACAAAAGTAGAAGTAAGAATTTATTACTCGTATTTAATTACTTAAAACCAGTGTTTGGTCAGCGTAGCGTATTCTTGCATACATTCACCTCACTTAATAGGTAATTATCCCAAAAACTAATAATGCAACGTAAAAATAAGAAAAATATATATTTAAAAAATATGCACATACTTTTTTACTTATTTTATATCATTTTTAATCTTTTGTATTTTTTATAAAATGATGATAGTGAAAATGTGCTTATTAATGACCTTGGACGTTCTAATCTAGGTTAGATCGTCCAAGTTAATGACTTATATTATTATATAATACAAAATAAACCTGACCGCGCAAAAGCCTACCAAACATAATTAGTAGGTATATCAATCAATAAAATGTTTTTTTCTTTCCAATCAATCATTTATTTATTGCGCATTGGGTTTACATGGTAATTCCAATATGGTGTACTCTTTGTCCAAAAAAATTAAATGTAAGTAATTAAATATTACACGTATTGCCCTTACAAATTAGCAATGCAAAAATTTTCTCAATAAGCGGCAGGCGCTTTTACCCCACAGCAAAATTCCATAAGACAGATATGATACTATGAAAATAAATTAGTAAACACACACGGTGGCCTCTTCTATTTTTAACACGTCATTGGCCCCGATTCTCTAGTCTCTGTCTAAACTAAATTTAGAGTATCTGCATCCCTTTCTTTTTACTAATGCTAAAAAAGGAACGGAACATGACTTTCACATTTAAAGACTCTAAATTTTAGTGCACAATACAAATTTAAACAGTAGGTTCGCGAGTGCGTGCTAAAATCACGGGTTTTACCATCTAAAAATTAAATTTAGAAATGTCAAACTGCTTCTGTCCTTTTCATATTACAATAGTAAGAAGAGGGTGCGAATACTCTAAAATTAGGTTGTGCTTAGAATCGGTGCCATTATTTACCATTAGGTTAATGTTATGTATATTCTTGGCGATTCTCTCTGTAAAAATATCGAAATCTGTAAAAATAAAACGATTATGATAAATTATTACCTAATCCTCATCCTTGAGAAAGGTACACCTTTTAGCTACATATTACCCAGTTCAGAGACACCCTACCCCGTTTCGCGCCTATCACTAAAATTGCGTTGCTTTAATATTTTTTTTAATGTATTAAGTACGTGAAATCACAGAAATCGACTAGTTTTATTACAAGTATAGGTAGTGAAAAAATTATGGTAATTAATAATAACTATTCTTTACTTGACTTGAAGACGGTAATTTAGTCGTTAATAATAAAGAAAATGTTTTCATCGATATCGATAATCGAACCGCAATCACTATCACATGATTCTTAAAAATCGAACCTTATGTCCTATGCAATTAAATCTAATACTGAAAAATTTTGTAAAAATAACACTATAGTCTCGTGGGGAGTGCGGTATACTATAGACGGAGAGCCAGGACCCAAAATACTGTTTGAATTTACTAAGGCTAATTTTTATATAGTTCATTAGAATGGTTGCGTACACAAACATACTGCGGTCAGTCAAGTGAACCTGAGAACAGTGACTCAGGTGCGCTATCAAAGGTGTCGTACCTGCGAGGTAATAAAATTAATTTACTAAGGCTGAAAATTGTTATATAACTTGTATATTGCATATAAATAAAAGTTGTAATGGTTAGTCAGCAGAATATGGGGACAGAGCTGGTCAGTATGCGCAAAAAATTAGCCTTAGTAAATTCAAACAGTTTTTTGAGCGCTGGCTCTCCGTCTATAGTATACCGCACTTCCCACGAGACTAGTGTTATTTTTACTACTACGTAATTTCATGCTGTTCACGCGTATTCAAATTTTAACCTAATTTGTATATATCGAGGGTTGCAATTGTTTAGAAAAAACAAAATATAGTCTCGTGAGAAGTGTGACTCGTTTCTACCGAATTATTACGTACTCAATTACTGAATCGGTAAAGTTCTCGATTGTTATTTTATTATAATAATTTATGTAATTTAATTTATAGAAAGCGTTTATTACACCAAAAATACTTACTTATGAAATGAAATTCCATCTTTTTGTAAATTTGATGTGTTTGATTTGTTCTTGCACTCACTAACGGCACAAACAGGCATTTTTCACCCAGCGTGTAAGACGTCGTCACACATCGAAAACGATTCTGACAATGACAAAATCGATTCCGCAAACAGTGTTTATAAACGCAGTGGATTAAAAATCCATTACTATTGACAGAGGGGAATAATCATGCGAGGCGCGTCCTTAGGTTAGATCGTCCAAGGTAGAAACAAAAGTTATTTTTTACTTTGCAGTGGTTTTGGAAGTCGGTTTTTTTTAAAACATAGTTTCTTCTATTAGAGTAGTACAGAAAACATATGTAGGTTCGTTTGTTTTTTGTTGGTGACTCAAAACGGTTAACGCCCACTGAGTTTTTTGTGGTTGTCATTTGTATGGGATAACGTAACAGAGCGAGCGCTGTATGGGATAACGTAACAGAGCGAGCGCTGTATGGGATAACGTAACAGAGCGAGCGCTGTATGGGATAACGTAACAGAGCGAGCGCTGTATGGGATAACGTAACAGAGCGAGCGCTGTATGGGATAACGTAACAGAGCGAGCGCTGTATGGGATAACGTAACAGAGCGAGCGCTGTATGGGATAACGTAACAGAGCGAGCGCTGTATGGGATAACGTAACAGAGCGAGCGCTGTATGGGATAACGTAACAGAGCGAGCGCTGTATGGGATAACGTAACAGAGCGAGCGCTGTATGGGATAACGTAACAGAGCGAGCGCTGTATGGGATAACGTAACAGAGCGAGCGCTGTATGGGATAACGTAACAGAGCGAGCGCTGTATGGGATAACGTAACAGAGCGAGCGCTGTATGGGATAACGTAACAGAGCGAGCGCTGTATGGGATAACGTAACAGAGCGAGCGCTGTATGGGATAACGTAACAGAGCGAGCGCTGTATGGGATAACGTAACAGAGCGAGCGCTGTATGGGATAACGTAACAGAGCGAGCGCTGTATGGGATAACGTAACAGAGCGAGCGCTGTATGGGATAACGTAACAGAGCGAGCGCTGTATGGGATAACGTAACAGAGCGAGCGCTGTATGGGATAACGTAACAGAGCGAGCGCTGTATGGGATAACGTAACAGAGCGAGCGCTGTATGGGATAACGTAACAGAGCGAGCGCTGTATGGGATAACGTAACAGAGCGAGCGCTGTATGGGATAACGTAACAGAGCGAGCGCTGTATGGGATAACGTAACAGAGCGAGCGCTGTATGAACCCTCCACCGGTCTGTTTGCTTGTGCAGATCAACGACGACTTCTTCCCGCTCGCTGAAGGCGCCGCCAACCGGCTGGTCATCCCCTACGACCTGCCCCCCACCGGCTACACCCCCGCCATGGCGCCCTGGGTGCAGGACCATCTCTACTCAAACTGTACCATGTGATCATTGAACTTGTTCCCGCTGGGCGAGGGCGCCGCCAACCGGCTGGTCATCCCCTACGACCTGCCCCCCACCGGCTACACCCCCGA
Source organism: Maniola hyperantus (assembly GCF_902806685.2). Lineage (NCBI taxonomy): Eukaryota > Metazoa > Arthropoda > Insecta > Lepidoptera > Nymphalidae > Maniola > Maniola hyperantus. The sequence continues at coordinate 13,761,397 of NC_048553.1, read as the reverse complement.
CATGGCGCCCTGGGTGCAGGACCATCTCTACTCAAACTGTACCATGTGATCATTGAACTTAATCTTACCTAAATCAAGTAAATATATATTTTATTATTTATGATGTACTGTTTTATTTGTCACGAATTGTTCTCGCCCTGCCCTCCGCCCTCCGCCCTCCGACAGACGCGAGGCGCCCCGCCCTCCGACAGACGCGAGGCGCCGCTGGCCCTCCGCCCTCCGACAGACGCGAGGCGCCGCTGGCCCTCCGCCCTCCGACAGACGCGAGGCGCCGCTGGCCCTCCGCCCTCCGACAGACGCGAGGCGCCGCTGGCCCTCCGCCCTCCGACAGACGCGAGGCGCCGCTGGCCCTCCGCCCTCCGACAGACGCGAGGCGCCGCTGGCCCTCCGACCTGGGCGTGTGGCACGCGCACCCCGACCTCAGACCCCGCGCCGCTCCAGTACGCGACAGGTCGACATGGCAATCGGCGCGCGGCGCCCCGCACGCCGAGTGCGCGGCGCCCCGCACGCCGAGTGCGGGAAGCAGGCGGTGTTTACAATTCTGTATATGAAATCTCATGAAATTATCTCTCATTAAAGGATTTGTTGTTTGTTTAAAATCGTTAACTTGTTCTATAGCGTCGTATCGTCGTCGTTGCAGAATGCAACTGTTCAGTGTTTGTATGTTTGTATGTTTGTATGTTGTGTTTCATCACAATCGGAAGTGAGTGGGAATAACAAGGGAGTAGGTAGAGCAATACAAACGACTCGTCAATTTCCCTCATATATATTTTATTTCACTTTGCAGTCTAAGTAGTCCAGTCATAGCATTACACATTCTGACACTGAGCCTACTGCTGCAAACTCACTCAAATACTCGTTTGATATTTACAATACAGTAGCTACTTGTACTAGCTAGTAGCTAGTAGCTGGTCGCTAGGAGCTGGTAGCTAGTAGCTAGTAGCTAGTAGCTAGTAGCTGGTAGCTGGGCAGCTTGTTGGCTAACTAAAACTAATTGTTGGTCGGCTGCTCCGTACCAATACCAACGTATCACAATGGATAGTGGACGCGAGTCAAATGTCCATTTAGTGAAAACAGTCATCTGACGTAGGACACATCCCAAACTAGTTTACGACCAGGTTTTGTCTGCAGAGCCAGCAGGTGCACGTTTCCTGTCAAAGCCTGAACTAGTGGTAAATGTCAGGATTTTTTAGTAACGCTAATTTAACAAGTGTTAACTTTCTGTGATTGTTAAATTAGGATTCTTCCCGTAATGGCTCGATAATTCCTAGTCCACGAATACACGTGGTGAGGTCGCACCTCGGAACTAATCGTATGTGACACGCCCCCTCGTACTGCCCCGTCCCTGACGGTCCGACGCCGACCCGTACAGCACGTTGTACCCCAACTTATATTTTGTGTGTCTAAAATGGTCTAAAAACTTAACACAATATGCTCGTGCGAGCCTAGCGCTCCGCGCTGGCGGCGGCGGCGGGGTCGGCTGCGGGCTCGGCTGCGGGCTCGGCGGCGGGCGCGGCGTCGAGCGCGGCGGCGAGCTCGTCGTCGTCGTCGTCCTTGGCGTAGAGCGAGGGGTACTGCGCCATGCAGTCCTGCATCACGCTGAACTTCTCGTAGCAGTCGCTGCCCTTCGGCTCCGCCTCGCTGCAGACACACGGACATGTGGATTACAGGATCTACATATGTAGTTGAACACACTGGTTAAGGCAGGATGAGGCCGGGCGGCGGCAGGCTCACCGTGAATGTCAGTACCTGTAGTGGAAGCAGGAGAAGGCGTCGCGGAACTGCGTGCCGCACGGGCCGGTGGCCATGCCGCCCAGGCACGGGCAGCCCCAGTTGATGGAGCCGTCGGGCAGGATGAGGCCGGGCGCCGGCTCGGGCGGCGGCAGCGCCTCCGTGCTGGGCGTCGCCAGCTCCTCGCGCGACGCCACCAGCAGCACGTGCTGCCCCTCGGCGCCCAGCCGCCACTCCGCCGCGCTCATGCCGCTGCAACTGACCTCCGCCGCGTTACCGGTGCTTCACCAGCACTCGCTCACGTCACACGAGACATGCCATCTTTTGACATGTTCTTGAGCAACTCTACCTCTACATATAAGAGAGAGAGATCTATACATAGTGCAAAGATTTGTCTCGACTTACTGACTGACCTATCAACACACAACCTGAATGCATCAGAAATTCAGTAGATGTGTTGTAGGTAACTTAGTAAACATTGCGAGTGTATTGAACCACACTTTAGCCAAGTGAGTCGCTACCACAGAGCAGAAACAAAGAGGAGTTGGCCTAAGCAACTGTGCACTGTGATTTTCAACTAGGTCCTGATGTCATCACTGTGGGCGGGGCCTTAGTTAGTATGCTGTCTGCGTTCGTCAGGTTCACATATATTGAGACTCGTATTATCGGTGTGTTTTCGCGTTTTTAAGAACAAAAGGATGAAGTGTTGTGTTTTATCGTGTCAAAGTTATTCAGACAGACGTTCTGATGCTATGAATGGTATCACATTTCATTTGTAAGTAATTTTATACGTAATTTCTACACTTATTGACATCTAGTGTGAGATAGCTGAACTATGTAGTGACATCAATATATCGATGTTAGGTCGCTAAGCGAGTAGTTTTGCTACTAACCCGCAGATGGAAAATTGAGAAGTGGGCGGCGTTCCACAACCCCTCACCCCGCAAAATGTCACTCGATATTTCATAGGGAAATCTTAATACAACATCTCCTCTTTGTTTCTGCTCTATGGTCGCTACACTGGAATACAATGCAGAGATAGAGAAGCGTAACTAGGTCACAGTCACTTACGGGTCACAGTCCTATAGGAGTGCTTGCAGAGTGGGCGCCTCGCCGCGCACGCGCACGCCGCGCGAGCTCAGCGCCAGCGCCGCGCGCAGCCGCCTCAGCTGCGCGTCCCGCACGCGCACCAGCACGCGCCCGCCGTCCGCGCTCAGCACGTCCGCGCGCACCGCGCCGCACTCGCCGAACAGCTCCTGCGTGGCCTGCTGCAGCACCTGCTGCACCCGCACGCCCGGCCTGCCCGCTGAGCTCCTGCACACACACACACACAATACAATATCTGATCTGCCAGCTGAGCCTTGGCAGCTGGTACAAAGTTCTCAAATGGACATCGCATATTTCAACAAGCACGGTGTGAATCAAATAACCTAATCTAAACTTAAATTATTTATGTCACATTATAAATGTGAGTTTGTCTTTCTCTGATTCATTTTGCCACTATGTAGTGTGTAGTGTATACTGTGTGCACCTAAACCGTTGAACCAATGTTAATGAAAATATGTAAGGCAGCTTACATTCTAAAGAAAAACAGGTTAAATATTATCTGTGGGAAAATCAGACCACTGTATGGTAAATTAAAACACCTTGCAGCATTATATTTTCATTGAAAAATATTGTACTTTATCGAAAAGATTCAATAAAAAATAGTTATGCAATGAGTCGTGCAGTTAGCGGTGAGTAGGTCTAGGTACTCACAAGTCGATTTCCAAGTCTAAATAAAAATACCGGGAGATCATTCCATTTATCCCACGAACTAGCGAAAATACTGTATTATATAATGTTTAACAATTATTGAGTCAAAAACTTATATTTTAAGCTATAAACAAATTACAAATGACCAAAACAGCGGCTTAAGCTTTGAGGTTATGGCCTGGGGTTATGTTGACAATTGATTGAAATTTATGAAAATCCCACCCTCAGCTACAATGTCACAATCGCAATCATCTCTGATTGGTTGCCGCTCGCTCCCTATTGGCTACAATGCATTGTTGCAACAAAAATCGCACAAATTCAGCCAATCAGAACAATTGAGATTGTGTATTACTTTACTCTATGGATTGTAATAATGATTGATGCAAGTTTTAGACAATCGCCCATACAGTGAGTAGTGACATTGACAATAATTTGTAAAACTACTATTATACATATTAATCTATGACTACTATAGAAGTAGGAAGTACAATCACAGAATAATAAAATAGTACTAACGTAGTACAATACAGTCGTTACGGGTAACATTGTAAACGTGGATAAAGTCGTAACCATGGATGTACGACGAGGCATATTACACAAGCATACACAGACAGTAATTTTATTATTGTATAATTGTATACACATTTATTCTAAATCTATTCTGTTAAAATAGATTTCATTATAATTTTAAGTAATCTCTTGTGGCCTTCTGTTAAAACTAGATTTAGATTTAAATAATAATTATGTAATTACGCTGTTGATTACTTTCAAATAAACAAAATAAAATAATTTATAACTTCCTACGATGTTCGGCGGTGTTCCCACTAGATTATAACATGGGGTTATTCAAGGGGCGGACCAACAAATTCCTAAAAGGCCGGCAACGCATCGGCGGTTCCTCTGGTGCTGCAAATGTTCATGGGCGGCGGGCGGTAATTACTTAACATCAGGTGAACCGCCTGCTCGTTTGCTCGCTATATCTATTTTTTTTAAAAATGTACTTTTAGTACGTCCATGGTGGGTAATATATAAAACTCACATTAATTACTGTGTCCAATCAATAAATCTTCTGTAAACTCAATCAATTAAATCAGCATTTTCCCTGACAGCTGCCCGTGTCCGGCGTCAGGTGCGGCGTCCGGTGTCCGGCGTCCGGCTCACTATACTGGACATTTGTAACAGGTCGTTGTTTGGCCGGACGCGACCGGTGTACAAGGGATCTCTACAATCGGTCGCGTCCATAGAGCAGAAACAAAGAGGAGTTGGCCTAAGCAACTGTGCACTGTGATTTTCAACTAGGTCCTGACGTCATCACTGTGGGCGGGGCCTTAGTTAGTATGCTGTCTGCGTTCGTCAGGTTCACATATATTGAGACTCGTATTATCGGTGTGTTTTCGCGTTTTTAAGAACAAAAGGATGAAGTGTTGTGTTTTATCGTGTCAAAGTTATTCAGACAGACGTTCTGATGCTATGAATGGTATCACATTTCATTTGTAAGTAATTTTATACGTAATTATTAAAATAGTTCTAGATTATTGACATCTAGTGTGAGATAGCTGAACTATGTAGTGACATCAATATATCGATGTTAGGTCGCTAAGCGAGTAGTTTTGCTACTAACCCGCAGATGGAAAATTGAGAAGTGGGCGGCGTTCCACAACCCCTCACCCCGCAAAATGTCACTCGATATTTCATAGGGAAATCTTAATACAACATCTCCTCTTTGTTTCTGCTCTATGGTCGCGTCATACAAACTGTCCGGAAATACTCGATTTTATTATATACCGTTTTTTGTTTCGCTCAATTCATAGGGTTGATTAGTCATTAAGCAAATTATTTATGTATAGTACATCTAGTGGTGATATTGAACTTGTATTCAGGAGGTCTCGGGTTCGATCCCGGGTACGCAGACTACGCACCTTAACTTTTCGGAGTTATGTGCACGGTGAAGGAAAACATTGTGAAACGATGTCTAAAATTGTTTCTGTGTGAAATCTGTCAAACCGCACTTAGTGTGCGTGGTGGACTGTGGCCGTACTCACTAGCGGCGCTGCCAGTAGTAGTTGAGATAATGAACATGTCGTAATGAACATGATTAGTAAAAATTTATATTAAGTATGTAATGGAAATTGAATGTAAGTATTACTATTCGTGCAAACAAAAGCAATATGTGAGAGTATGTGTCTGTGTGACTACTGAGTACTAAGTACCAACTGTTACATAGAACATATTATATACTACTACTATTGGTGCTCGGTCGAGTCTTTTAGTATTTTATTAATGGAAAGTTTCAAAAAGAAATTTAAAAAGCCTAAGAATGAGAACTTTTAGATTCAATAAAAAACCAAAATGTTAACGAGGGGACTACTACCTACGTATTAAGATTATCTATTTAGTCATAAAATCTTACACATAATAATATACACCTAGTATAAATTCACAACAATATCCCTCGTTTCACAAGTTATGAAGTCATCAAGTTTCATCAATTTATATTTTATAGCCGCGGGTCGAAGTTTTACGGTCGAAATATTGATGTAACAAAACGCATTAGGTATATTATATATCTTCATCTGATATGTAAATTATAGCAATCAATACGCTATAAACTGTGTTTATCTCTATTTATATTAAAATAGGTTTATTAAAACGTAAAATATTTTTCTATTTTGTTAAATCCGATGCCAACAATATTCTAAACACTTTTGTAGAGCTTGATTTATTTTATGGCGGGTATTTAAAATAATTTAGGATTATCGGCATACGAGCTTTTTATTAGATAGTAGGTAATTTAATTATTTAACTTGATACCATCATCGGTAAACATATCATTGGTTAATGGAATACGCACCTGTTGTTGATGACGACACACAGTAATGCTAGTGATTCAGCGATTTCAGTTGTTAAAAAAATTGTATTATAGTATGGATTTATATACTTACCTAGTACCTAAGTGATTTTAAATCCTAAGTTTTATGTAAGGAATCCACTCTTGGCAAGCGTGGTCGACTATGGCCAACCCTTTTCATTCTGAGAGGAAACCCGTGTTCAGTGGTAACTGGTAGTCCGGCGATAGGTTGATGATGATGATGATGAAATAAGTAGTAGTTTTTTGCGTAACATCTCAACCTGTCGCGTACCATAGATAGTATGCTTAAGTTAATAACATGGTGAAAATATATAATCCCGCGTTACGTTACAGTTAACTTTATGACGACGTTCTAATTTAGGCGATAAACTAGTTTGGTGCGACGTTTCCACTCCACTCGCCCACTCGCCCACTCGCCCACTCGCCCACTCGCCCACTCGCTGTCAACTAAACAGGCGAGTGGTTCAGTTGGAACGGATGTAATCTCCACTGGAGGCTGCGGACGTAAACACCTGCAGCATGAGTCGACAGTCGACAGTCGACAGTCGACAGTCGACAGTCGACAGTCGACGGCTCTGACTCCATCGACGAAACTGTTTCGGATTTAATCGATAAAATGTTTCTAATATTAGTCCCGCAAATTGCTATTGCGCTGGAACCATGTCTCATTAGCATCGAGATGACGTTATTTTGACGTCAGCCGAAATAAAAATATACCATCAGCTCGAAACTTCAGTCTAGTGCTGACGTCACTAAAATGGCGGCCACGAGCATTAGCAATTTGCGGCACTTATACATCTACTCGTGTGCTTATACAGCTAGCTTAAATAAACTTTTCTATAGGTAGGTACTTACATAAGCGTGAGCTGTGATAGTCTAGTGGTGAGGACGTCCGCCGCCTGATCGGAGGTCGGGGGTTCGATCCCGGGCACGTCCGCCGCCTGATCGGAGGTCGGGGGTTCGATCCCGGGCACGTCCGCCGCCTGATCGGAGGTCGGGGGTTCGATCCCGGGCACGTCCGCCGCCTGATCGGAGGTCGGGGGTTCGATCCCGGGCACGTCCGCCGCCTGATCGGAGGTCGGGGGTTCGATCCCGGGCACGTCCGCCGCCTGATCGGAGGTCGGGGGTTCGATCCCGGGCACGTCCGCCGCCTGATCGGAGGTCGGGGGTTCGATCCCGGGCACGTCCGCCGCCTGATCGGAGGTCGGGGGTTCGATCCCGGGCACGTCCGCCGCCTGATCGGAGGTCGGGGGTTCGATCCCGGGCACGTCCGCCGCCTGATCGGAGGTCGGGGGTTCGATCCCGGGCACGTCCGCCGCCTACTCGGAGGTCGGGGGTTCGATCCCGGGCACGTCCGCCGCCTGATCGGAGGTCGGGGGTTCGATCCCGGGCACGTCCGCCGCCTACTCGGAGGTCGGGGGTTCGATCCCGGGCACGTCCGCCGCCTACTCGGAGGTCGGGGGTTCGATCCCGGGCACGTCCGCCGCCTACTCGGAGGTCGGGGGTTCGATCCCGGGCACGTCCGCCGCCTACTCGGAGGTCGGGGGTTCGATCCCGGGCACGTCCGCCGCCTACTCGGAGGTCGGGGGTTCGATCCCGGGCACGTCCGCCGCCTACTCGGAGGTCGGGGGTTCGATCCCGGGCACGTCCGCCGCCTACTCGGAGGTCGGGGTTCGATCCCGGGCACGTCCGCCGCCTACTCGGAGGTCGGGGGTTCGATCCCGGGCACGTCCGCCGCCTACTCGGAGGTCGGGGGTTCGATCCCGGGCACGTCCGCCGCCTACTCGGAGGTCGGGGGTTCGATCCCGGGCACGTCCGCCGCCTGCTCGGAGGTCGGGGGTTCGATCCCGGGCACGTCCGCCGCCTACTCGGAGGTCGGGGGTTCGATCCCGGGCACGTCCGCCGCCTACTCGGAGGTCGGGGGTTCGATCCCGGGCACGTCCGCCGCCTACTCGGAGGTCGGGGGTTCGATCCCGGGCACGTCCGCCGCCTACTCGGAGGTCGGGGGTTCGATCCCGGGCACGTCCGCCGCCTGCTCGGAGGTCGGGGGTTCGATCCCGGGCACGTCCGCCGCCTACTCGGAGGTCGGGGGTTCGATCCCGGGCACGTCCGCCGCCTACTCGGAGGTCGGGGGTTCGATCCCGGGCACGTCCGCCGCCTACTCGGAGGTCGGGGGTTCGATCCCGGGCACGTCCGCCGCCTACTCGGAGGTCGGGGGTTCGATCCCGGGCACGTCCGCCGCCTACTCGGAGGTCGGGGGTTCGATCCCGGGCACGTCCGCCGCCTGCTCGGAGGTCGGGGGTTCGATCCCGGGCACGTCCGCCGCCTACTCGGAGGTCGGGGGTTCGATCCCGGGCACGTCCGCCGCCTACTCGGAGGTCGGGGGTTCGATCCCGGGCACGTCCGCCGCCTACTCGGAGGTCGGGGGTTCGATCCCGGGCACGTCCGCCGCCTACTCGGAGGTCGGGGGTTCGATCCCGGGCACGTCCGCCGCCTACTCGGAGGTCGGGGGTTCGATCCCGGGCACGTCCGCCGCCTACTCGGAGGTCGGGGGTTCGATCCCGGGCACGTCCGCCGCCTACTCGGAGGTCGGGGGTTCGATCCCGGGCACGTCCGCCGCCTACTCGGAGGTCGGGGGTTCGATCCCGGGCACGTCCGCCGCCTACTCGGAGGTCGGGGGTTCGATCCCGGGCACGTCCGCCGCCTACTCGGAGGTCGGGGGTTCGATCCCGGGCACGTCCGCCGCCTACTCGGAGGTCGGGGGTTCGATCCCGGGCACGTCCGCCGCCTACTCGGAGGTCGGGGGTTCGATCCCGGGCACGTCCGCCGCCTGCTCGGAGGTCGGGGGTTCGATCCCGGGCACGTCCGCCGCCTACTCGGAGGTCGGGGGTTCGATCCCGGGCACGTCCGCCGCCTACTCGGAGGTCGGGGGTTCGATCCCGGGCACGTCCGCCGCCTACTCGGAGGTCGGGGGTTCGATCCCGGGCACGTCCGCCGCCTACTCGGAGGTCGGGGGTTCGATCCCGGGCACGTCCGCCCGCCGCCTACCCGGAGGTCGGGGGTTCGATCCCGGGCACGTCCGCCGCCTACTCGGAGGTCGGGGGTTCGATCCCGGGCACGTCCGCCGCCTACTCGGAGGTCGGGGGTTCGATCCCGGGCACGTCCGCCGCCTACTCGGAGGTCGGGGGTTCGATCCCGGGCACGTCCGCCGCCTACTCGGAGGTCGGGGGTTCGATCCCGGGCACGTCCGCCGCCTACTCGGAGGTCGGGGGTTCGATCCCGGGCACGTCCGCCGCCTACTCGGAGGTCGGGGGTTCGATCCCGGGCACGGGGCCCCTCTAGCTTAAATAAGCGTGAGCTGTGATAGTCTAGTGGTGAGGACGTCCGCCGCCTGATCGGAGGTCGGGGGTTCGATCCCGGGCACGGGGCCCCTCTAGCTTTTCGTTGTTATGTGTGGTTTAAGTAAGTAATTAATAATCACTTGCTTTAACGGTAAAGGATACTATCATGAGGAAACCTGCATGCCTGAGAGTTCTTCATAAAGGTTCTCAAAGGTGTGTGAAGTCTGCCAATCCACACTTAATCAGCGTGGTAGGCTAAAGCCAAAGCCTTTCTCACACTGACAGGACACCTGTGCTCTGTACCGAGCCGGCGGTGGTGATCATGATGATGATACTTACTTTGAGCCGGACTGTATGAATTTATATCCTTAGGCTTGGAGTCACAGTATAAAGAGGGACACAGTAGTCCGAGGTCTTTAATCTCGTGGTAAATGACGACGACGAACGACCCTTCAACGTAGGACCCTAACTACACAGGCCAGTTCGGGTCGCTCCTTCGTCCCGCACAATTACCGCACGATTGCCGCACAATTACCGCACGATTGCCGCACAATTACCGCACGATTGCCGCACAATTACCGCACGATTGCCGCACAATTACCGCACGATTGCCGCACAATTACCGCACGATTGCCGCACAATTACCGCACGATTGCTCTGTCGAGAGTCGAGACGGCTAACTCTGTGATTGGAGTAGTGGGGCACAGCCAGCAACTCTAACATAGAAATACTACAGCGATATCAAAATTCAGTCTTTCGCACAATAGTCAATGCCCCGTGGTTTACCAAAACAACAGAAATACACGAATATCTTGCAATGCCCACAATTAAAGAAGAAATAAATATTAATGCAAAGAAACACAAGGCCAGGCTTGAAGTCCATGCAAATAGTCTGGCAGTGTCACTTACCACATGCAGCAGAGTTAGTAGGCTGAAAAGAGTCACAGAGTTTTTATTCCGGAAAAATAAAGAGTTCCCACGGGATTTTTAAAAACTAAACCCACGCGGACGAAGTCGCGGGCATCCTCTAGTAATGAATAACTCGTCTTTTCGGAATATACCTGCCTACCATGAAACGCAATGAAGATTCAAACGTTGTCAGCATCTGTATTGTACATTTTTGGGCGATTAATAATAATTGATATCTTAGTATGAGAAATAAAAGTACGCATATCTTAAAATTTGGGTCTCATTAACCTTTCGGGGTTTTCAGCATTATCTAAGCGAGCATTCATAAAATGCCGACATGTTTGTAAACAACGAAGTTCACAATTTCACTGCTACAATGTAAAGCAAACGATTGCTATAAGAAGGGTAACCTACTAAGAAACTACTGTAGCAATTTTGGAAGACATTAGTCTCTACCACCGCTAGCAGCGGGATGCAGGCGGGACGGGGGTAGACCGTAGAGGGGGTGAGGGGGTGAGGGGGTGACAGCGAGGCGGGATGATGAACGATCCGCTGAGGTGCTTATTATGTAAACAATGCTGCGCGAGATAAATGGCGATACGTGGATCATGTGTGGTTTTACGCCGTAAATAGAGGCGCTTCCCACTGTGAACTGGCAACATTGCTATCTCGTTTAGATGATTTCATTAGGCCACATTGGCCGCTACCACGTCACCCAATCAAAAACCCGTATATATACAAATTGAGTCAAGATATCACGTGACTTCCGTTTCGAAAGGCGTAACTACCAGTGCGATACATAACATATGTTTTTTTTTTGTATATCTCATGGACAGTAACAACTGGTACCTACTTCTTAACTTTTACACTTAGGCATCTAACTCTTAGCACAGTTCGCAACACTTTCATTCACTTGGCTTGTTATATTTTTAAAGGAATCCTACAAAAACACAACAATTACTGAAAATGTGAGCAGAACAACAAAGAAATGTCAAACAATTCACAAGCTTGTGAAATTCCCTCGTGGGACTTTAAAGGAATTATACTCTGTGCTCAGTTACCTTTGTTGGTGTACGTACAAACTTGAAAACATGAAAATAAAAAATATAAATTACCAAAAAATATCAACTCTTTGTACTCAACGGGTTGCGACTTGCGAAGCTGACTTGGCAATGGGCACTGGGCAGGGCACATTGCGAAGCTGACTTGGCAATGGGCACTGGGCAGGGCACATTGCGAAGCTGACTTGGCAATGGGCAGGGCACATAGTTCGGAAAACCGATGGAGTTAGACTTTTCACACGTAACACTTTAGGTATCGTGTATTTTCAGTTTGCGGTAACGCGTATAGAGTGCTTCTTAGTTCCTCCGTAGTTCAGCGAGAAGCTAAGTGTTTAGCTTTTAAGTCAGGAATGGAGGAAAAATAGATTATACAATTAGCTATGGCAAGGAGGTTAAACTGGCGTCTTCAGACGGTCGAATCTATTTTTACTTAGTGTGAAAGTAAAGCGATAGATAATATTGAGTGGTGAGTGGGCACGGGTAGTAGGCGCAATTATGCGTGTATGCGTGTATGCGTGTATGCGTGTATGCGTGTATGCGCGCGGCAATTGCCACGCATGCTTCCATTACGCACTTACATACTTCCGACGTCATACAAAGTTGCCACTAATGCACTTCTTTTGACTAAAAATGCCTTCAGCTGACCCCCGGCTTCGCGCGGGTCAAATAATGCGTTTTTTAATAAAGGAGAAAACGTATAGGTACATGCAAAATCTTAAGTTTCTAATAAGTAGATTCGTCAGATAATAATCATTTAACCCATTGCCGGCCCAGCACAGCTAAGCAGAAATCACTTTCTCTCACAATGTTCTGTTTAGGCCATAGTTCACCACTCTGGTCAAGTACGATTGCCACACATTGAGAACATTATGGACAACTCTCCGGGAAGCAGGCTGCAGGTATCTTCACTATATTTTTCTTAACCGTTAAAACACCTGCAATGTTATAATAATAGTTTGGAATGCATATTAAATCCAAAATGTAGATAAGTAGACTCTAACTAATACAATGCAAGCTAAACAGTGCATTCCAGAGCAAGATGTTTGTACATCAATAGAAGAGAAGTGCAATGTGAGCTGCAACTCCTACGGACGCGCATTTGCTGCGTCAATGCGCTTGTGCCACTACCACTACTGACTGCTGACTGCTGACTGCTGACTGCTGACTGCTGACTGCTGACTGCTGACTGCTGACTGCTGACTGCTGACTAGTATACAATGTGTAGAAGTTATTCATTGAAGCGAAAATGATGTCGGTGCGTGCTGTGTGCAAATAAACATGTATGAACAAAAACATAAACACAATTTTCAGAGTGAGCTGTGATAGCTCTGTGGTTAGACGTCCGCCGTCCGCCGTCCGCCGTCCGCCGTCCGCCGTCCGCCGTCCGCCGTCCGCCGTCCGCCGTCCGCCGTCCGCCGTCCGCCGTCCGCCGTCCGCCGTCCGCCGTCCGCCGTCCGCCGTCCGCCGTCCGCCGTCCGCCGTCCGCCGTCCGCCGTCCGCCGTCCGCCGTCCGCCGTCCGCCGTCCGCCGTCCGCCGTCCGCCGTCCGCCGTCCGCCGTTCGCCGTCCGCCGTCCGCCGTTCGCCGTTCGCCGTCCGCCGTCCGCCGTCCGCCGTCCGCCGTTCGCCGTTCGCCGTCCGCCGTCCGCCTCCTAACTACTATTCAGACTAAGTATCTTTATTACACGACTGTCCAAAAAAAGAGGAGGTTAATGTATTCAGGATTCATAGAGATATGTATAATAAAGAAAAATCCCTTTCTGTAGAAATTAGAATCCTAAGACACACAGACGGATGGACAGCGGAGTCTTAGGCTGAGATCTATAGAGCGCACTTTGACTTTGCTCAGACTTAAGATCGAGTTAAAACGAGACAGATTTATGTGAGAGATATAGCTCTGTCTCGTTTTAACTTTGTCTTAAGTCTAAGCTAAGTCAAAATGCGCTCTATAGATCTCACCCTTAGTAATAAGTAATAAGTTTCGATTTACCCTTTGGGTACGGAACACTAAAAATAGAAATTAAATTTAAGTAAGTAGGTGTGGAGATGTGTGTGATGATTTTGTGTGCGCGAGTGTTCTAAAGAGTGTCAGAAACTCAGGCCTCAGTCCACCGCGTTCCGGTCAGTGTGCCTCGGCCCCAGCCATGATAGCCGTCGTCCGTGCGTGGTGCGCGCCATGTGTGTCGGTGCGCAATCGATAAGGCGACTTATTAATGCTGATTGCTGCATTATCATGCTAGCGCGGGGGAAAGCTGTGTTCGTGATTACATATACGGAACCCACCCAAGTTACTGACATGGTTAGTGTGTGCGTCACTTGGTACCTATAGTAGGTACGCCTCAGGTGGAAATGGCAATCGGGGAGGAAACGGCCCCACACCCGCACAGCCCCTGCGCTAACCCGGTGCGGGCGAGCGCGCGTGACGTGCGGGCGAGCGCGCGTGACGTGCGGGCGTGCGGGGAGTCCACCCGCCTCATACCCCGATTGCCATCTCAACCTGACTTTTATGTCATTATGATCATCGTCATGTCATTCCACCACCGGCTCACTACTGAGAGCGGATATTCTCTCGGAATGGGAAGGGTTTAGATGCTACGCCGTGTGTACGGCGTAGCAATGCTACGTTGGCCCAAACACAGCCCGGCTCGGCCAGAGCCTGGCTATATCCGTGTCACAGGTCAGTGTGCCAGAGACAAGATATTAACTTGATATAGTGTCCCCATCGCACGGAAATATTCCAATAAATTGCAGTAAAATGTGGCACCGAAATTTAGAAGCAATTTATTTATATGATTCACATTAGCGGTGAAATATAGCTCGCTATATCCGCGGGTAGGGGGACCATGCGGCAGAAGTTGCTTCAGGACACTGTCCTAGAAGTAATATAATAATAATATATTTATTTATTTAAACAACTCAGTACAGTAATCAACTCTCTGGAATCCTTTTTAATTAAAGAAAGTTGTTTTTAATTGTTGCTAAGTATAATGTTGTATAGAAGCAGGCGTTACTTTGCGGAAATCCATGATATACAATGAACCAAAAAGCAATACGCACCGTCGCCAGATTGCAAGTTGCTTTGCAATTGTAGATTGTAAATGTGTGATTGTCTACTTCTCCTGAGGATGCTCCGAGCTCCGGTGTCTCATCTGTTTTGGAATGTACACTGTACAGGAAAAACCCTTTCATACGATACCCCACTTGCTATAGTTATCTTTTCATGAACACATTTAAATATTTTTGGTGATGTAACCAAAAATTCACGGCTTTCGGATTTATTCACTTAGGTACTTGTGCTATAAGACCTACCTACCTACCCATGATTCTAGGTCAACAGGAAGTTCCCTGTAGGTTTTCTTTGAAAGTAACGACGGACAGACGGATAGACAGAAAGATAGACAACAAAGTGATCGTGTAAGGGTTCCTTTTTTCTTTTTGAGGTACAAAACCCTAAAATAAGCTCGACACGTACCAACTAGCCAATTTAAAAAATCTTATTTCCTGATCTTAGCCGATCGCAAATAAGACCTTCGCTCGTGTTACGGTTTAGAAGGGGTTGTCCACATATTATTACGGTTTAGAAGGGGTTGTCCACATATTATTACGGTTTAGAAGGGGTTGTCCACATATTATTTTGAAATCAAAAACATATTATTACTTATTTCACTTTGAAAACATGTCTATATTAATTAGAAAGGTCAGACTTAAGAAGCCAGCGATCGGATGAGTTGAGATTAAAATTCATCTAAATAAGCTTTAATAAGTTCTTTTGAATCATGTAAATTTAAATATTATTTTTCTATTTGGACTTTGTGGTCGTGGTCGCCCTACGCGGCAATCGAGAGTCTGCCTCGCGATAGCCGATGGCCCCGAAATAGTAGCCCCAGTGGGGCAAGGTCGGGGCTATTTATACCTGTCCCCACACACACACACACACACACACACACACACACACATGTCCCCAGACACTTCACTATCCATTAACTTTCAATGTTCAAAATACCACTGATAAGATCTTATCGACAATCTAGTTAAATTAGTGTACAAACCAAAGGATATCGCGGAAAACTACTGAGCTTTCGTTTTGAGTCTCGTCTCAAAACGAAAAGTTTAGGACACAGTCCAACAAGCTGGCCAAGTGCGTTTTGATAGACCTTACACGCCTTTGAGAAAGTGATGGAAAACTGTCAAGCATGCAGGTTCCCTCACGTAGTTTCCGCTAAACCAAGTGTAAAGTTAGAGATGCGTAGGTAGAAATAGAAACCATCCTGTTCGGAGGTCGGGGGTTCGATCCCATCCATGCACGTGCGTGTAACTTGTCAGAGTTATGTTCGTTAAATATCACTTGCTTTTCTATTGTGTGACAGTTTGTCATAATGTTCTCAAAGTTGTGTGAAGTTGTTGGCCAGCGTGATGGACATTCTCATTCTGAGAGGAGAGCTGTGCTCGGTAGTGGATCGGCGATGGGTTGGTCATGATGATGACGATGAGAGATGCGCACTGCGTACCTGGTATCGAGCTCGGGCCCCTGAATAGGAAACTGAAGTTGGATATCTATAGATACCAAAATAAAATATGCTTTAACTTTTGATATTTACCTTTAAAGCTCTACTTTGATAAACGACCTAAGCATCCTGCCATAAAACTTAAAAGGTCAAAAACAGAATTTCCTTCTACATATATCTACTTATGACCATTTAAGTCTGGTATTTGTATGACTACCTTCAATTGGTATTTAGATGTTGGAGGTGAACTTTAGAGATCTACCTACTCGCCTACTTAGCACAGGTTTTTGGCGTTCCTCGCAAGTCGCAAGCCCGTTTAAGGTGAATACTCATCATGTGCCGGTTTAGGAGCAACTTACTTTCTGCTCTACAATGTTACGTCTCTGAATATCAAAGCAGACGCCCGGGACACGTCCCAAACGTATAAATTACATGTAACTAACATCCCAAACTGATCACAGAAAAATAATCTCTATGTGTGTGTTTATAAATGTTAAATTCCTGGAGCTGAATTTGAGAATTTCCCACCTTTTGTCTACGTGCGTAGCTCTCTCGCCTTCAAATGCTCAAAATGAGGCTATTTAGTTACCGGCATTGACTCGAGGCAACAATTAAGCACTAAATCTTTCCTGTGTACTTCGATATTTGAAAACTTAGTTCTTAATTTTCTTTTTATTGTTCATTGCTGCTTTTCTTTAGTTATATTTTTAACTGAGAGTTTAAAACAGGAATGTATTAAAATGAAAACTAAATGTAAGAATTTATAGGTTGTGTCTAGTAGACAGTTATTTTGTGGTTATATTCTGTGAAGCATCTGCAACGTAGGAGGTCAAACCAACCTCTATTCGGCACAACACGTTTATTCACAAGTTTCACAGTTCGTTTTAAGTTTATACAATTACATCCCTAGAGCATTCCGTGGGTTTAGGTTCAAATCCCGCTCTGATGGTCTCTTGTAATTGATTTCAGTTCCTAATTAGCGCAGTGATGCCTGCGTATTGCGTAAATAGATAAGTAGGTAGTATAACTGGTATAAGGTATCTATGAAACTGCCATAATCTTCCAGCAGCAGCAGGTGGTTCAGTGTTCAACACTGCATGATATGATAGCCACCGAGCCACATGTTGGATGTACATGGCTGCTTTACCGAGTGATATGAAAACAATTTTTCATAGCAAACCTTCAATAGATTAGAAATAAATGCCTCCTACCAGACCAGACCAGTCCCTGCCGGGAAACAAACCTGGGACCTCCCACTTAAAGAGCACAGCGGCAGGGAGGTCGTCATAGCCCCACTGTGCGTGCGCCCTACGGAATACGGATGTGCCGCATTACTGCCGCTCCCAGCCCATTACGTACAGCAAACTATTGTGGTGTACCCTCCAAGCCAAATTAAACATTAAGTATATCAGAACAGAGTCCTATTCAGCTCGGTGCAAGGCTGTGCGGTCGAGCGCCTGATTCGACTGCGGTTAGCACGCTGAATGCGTTCAAACCGAAGTATTCGCCGTTCACTATAACTTGACCCCTGCTGTCACGTTGGTACCATTGTTTTTTTGCTTTATTGCTTGAGTAGTAGGGTTTATTATTGTGTGATTTGCAATGATGCCAATATAACGTCAGGGGTCAAGTTATAATGAACAGTTTACATTGTACAGTGAGTAGGTACATAGAAGTATGAGGAGGGTCGTGGCTCAGTGGTGAGTGGTGAGTGGTGACCACTCACTATGAGCACTGAGCAGCTTCTGAATTGAAAACAAAGATGCAAAGCGGAATAATTTTCACGTTTTCGAGTTTTACCGTTTTTAGGGTTCCGTACCTGAAAAGGAAAAACGGAACCCTTATAGGATCACTTTGTTGTCTGTCTGTCGGTCTGTCAAGAAACCTACAGGGTACTTCCCGTTGACCTAGAATCATGAAATTTGGCAGGTAGGTAGATCTTATAGCTGACATTTCGGGAAAAATCTGAAAACCGTGAATTTAGGGTTATGATCACACAAAAAATATTAAATTGTGGGCATGAACTAAAAATTAGTATTTTCAACTTTCGAAGTGAGATAACTATATCAAGTGCGGTATCATATGAATGGTCTTCATCTGTACATTCTAAAACAGATTTTTATTTATTTTTATGCATCATAGTTTTTGAATGATCGTGCAAAATGTCGAAAAAATACGACTGTAGTACGGAACCCTCATTGCGCGAGCCTGACTCGCACTTGGCCGGTTTTACATTTTAATACCTATTAGAATGCTTAGTAATTGCATAATAATTCAATATTAGAATGTCACAAAGGAAAAGTCATCAAAGTAAAGTCATGATATTAACGTAAGCGTCATAACTCATAAAGTCATACTTAACATTTAATTTCGGCAGAAATTTAATACCTATTGCATTATCAGAGCACGTGGAAGCTCGCCAAACGGAAATTTGCGAATTTCTTGCTCTGAAGTTTAATCAGAGGGAAAGTTTGCGCGCCTCCGCGCCGTGGCCCGCGGCCCGCGGCCCGTGGCCCGTGGCCCGTGGCCCGTGGCCCGTGGCCCGTGGCCCGTGGCCCGTGGCCCGCGCCTCCAGTAGGTACCTCTACTTTTCGTTCCCTACCTAATTAGTACCCTACTATATTAACATGGTATTTGCAATACATCCAGTGTATTGCAAATTATGTAATACTAAGTATGTTAAAAGCGGTGACAGGTAGGTTTAGTGGTTTAGACGTTGTTGGCTTCTCTTCGGAAGGTCGGGGGTTCGAACTTCGAACCTTCATGCCTGAGAGTTCTCCATAACGTCCTCAAAGGTGTGTGAAGTTGCCCAATTCGCACTTGGCCAGCATGGTGGACAACGGAAACCTTTCTCATTCTGAGAGGAGACCCGTGCTCATGCTGATGACTACATCTATAGTGTACAATGTAGCCTCGTGTCGGTGTTGGTGCCGGGGCGGACGGGGCGGGCGGGGCGGGCGGGGCGCGGGGCGGCGGAGGGTACCGGGAAAGGGCGGAATCAAAACATGGCGTGTTTACGAAACGATGTACGTGGAATGTCGCGGACGGACCACCGGGAACAAGCGGATCACGAGTTAGGGTTCCGTGCGGCAGTCAAGAAAACCTTTCAACGTTTCTCAGTTAAATATGAATTCATTTAGAAGAAAAATCACATTTTCTTGAGAACTAAAAGCACGATTTTAGTTCTCAAGCTACAGCGGATTTGAGACAAGGGCAGAATTAAATTATTAAATTATTGCAACCTTCCTGAGATTTGTAAATAATTGTCTCTGCTGATAAGAGGCTGCCGTAAAAGCTAACTGCCCGTGTTACAAACTGATAATTAGGGGTATGAATGAAAACAGTTCTGATATAAAAATTATAGTTTTTTTTACCTAAAAAATAATTATTTCGCACCCTTCTATAAAAACAGCTTACAACTAAAAAAAACACATCAAGTCATGAAAAAGTGACGTTTAGAAAATGAGGTTTTCTGAAAAGGTGAAGTTTTTGAAATGAACAGTTTTGATCCAGAGATGCGACTCAGCGGTACGTGACTCGACTCGCGCTTGGCGCCGGGCGGCGTGTACCGTGCAGGTCTGCAGCAGGGGGCCCGGTACTGCTGATTAGCGGTACGTGACTCGACTCGCGCTTGGCGCCGGGCGGCGTGTACCGTGCAGGTCTGCAGCAGGGGGCCCGGTACTGCTGATTAGCGGTACGTGACTCGACTCGCGCTTGGCGCCGGGCGGCGTGTACCGTGCAGGTCTGCAGCAGGGGGCCCGGTACTGCTGATTAGCGGTACGTGACTCGACTCGCGCTTGGCGCCGGGCGGCGTGTACCGTGCAGGTCTGCAGCAGGGGGCCCGGTACTGCTGATTAGCGGTACGTGACTCGACTCGCGCTTGGCGCCGGGCGGCGTGTACCGTGCAGGTCTGCAGCAGGGGGCCCGGTACTGCTGATTAGCGGTACGTGACTCGACTCGCGCTTGGCGCCGGGCGGCGTGTACCGTGCAGGTCTGCAGCAGGGGGCCCGGTACTGCTGATTAGCGGTACGTGACTCGACTCGCGCTTGGCGCCGGGCGGCGTGTACCGTGCAGGTCTGCAGCAGGGGGCCCGGTACTGCTGATTAGCGGTACGTGACTCGACTCGCGCTTGGCGCCGGGCGGCGTGTACCGTGCAGGTCTGCAGCAGGGGGCCCGGTACTGCTGATTAGTCTCGCAACTTCGGCCTATCGCCAGATGAGATGTCCATCGAGCGATCCGTGTTCAGTCAGTGCCGGTCTTCTCCGTTGGCCTAAGACCAGACGAGGGTATGGCGGTCCCTCTGGCGCTGCATATGTTGAGAGGCAGCGGTAATCACTTCACAACAACTAACGCGATCCGTGTTCAGTCAGTGCCGGTCTTCTCCGTTGGCCTAAGACCAGACGAGGGTATGGCGGTCCCTCTGGCGCTGCATATGTTGAGAGGCAGCGGTAATCACTTCACAACAACTAACGCGATCCGTGTTCAGTCAGTGCCGGTCTTCTCCGTTGGCCTAAGACCAGACGAGGGTATGGCGGTCCCTCTGGCGCTGCATATGTTGAGAGGCAGCGGTAATCACTTCACAACAACTAACGCGATCCGTGTTCAGTCAGTGCCGGTCTTCTCCGTTGGCCTAAGACCAGACGAGGGTATGGCGGTCCCTCTGGCGCTGCATATGTTGAGAGGCAGCGGTAATCACTTCACAACAACTAACGCGATCCGTGTTCAGTCAGTGCCGGTCTTCTCCGTTGGCCTAAGACCAGACGAGGGTATGGCGGTCCCTCTGGCGCTGCATATGTTGAGAGGCAGCGGTAATCACTTCACAACAACTAACATCAGGTGACCCGCGAACTCGTTTGCGCGACATTTTTATAAAAAAACAGAACAGTATTATTTTTATGTGTGTACCTATTTATGTAAATTGGTACTAAATAAATAAATAAAATGGGGTGTGGGCCTTTGATGTCTGTGAAATAAAGATTATTTATTTATTTTATTTATTGACCTCAGTTTTGCTCGCTATACATTGCAGTTTTGAAAAATACTAAAACACTAAAACTACAAAATGAGGCAAATGGTTATTGGTATTGAGTTGTGTTTAGATAGTAGCTGGTATAACGACAACACCAGCCTGTAGGAAGACGAGACAGACAGCTATATACGCTTCGCGGAAGTGGTATCGACTGTCGAAGCCACTGTTGGTGGTATTTGGGAGTGACCCATTGTTCCTCGTTCAGTTCACAAGGCTCTCGTTAATTCCTCCGTCGTGTCTGTCCGCGCGCTGCGCAAACACCGCCCGCCAGGTAAACACACCAAATGCTTTTCCGACCACGTATTTCTAATGTTCAAGTCTTTAAAGTTCATTTTCCTCTGGCACGAAAATGCCAAACTTTGTTAGAGAGTTAACTTGAATTCGTGTCCGAGTTGTTAGGGACTTTGAACACACATAATGTAACCGCGTATGATTACTTCGTTTATAACACTTTGTGCGTAATTCATTGCTGTTATTGTTCAATACTTTTTTATTAAGTTTGAATATAAGCGTCAATGGAACAGCTAATAGTGGAAAGTCTTGCGGTAATATCGTTTTCAGTAGAGGCAAAATTGTGGTTATATGAAGCAAGTATCGTCTGTGTCGAGGGAGGTCGTGTTTGCTCGCTGCTCGCTGCTCGCTGCTCGCTGGTCGCCATTCTCATCGGCTCCGAGACATTCGACTCGACAAAACTCTATTCCATTACGACGACGGTTTGTTTGTACTGTATAGAATAAGTCCACAATACCTCCCCGACGCGGACGACCACTTGTGTCAATATCGCCGATGTGAGCACACGACTCTCGCCCTTGTGTCTATGACACACGTGTCGGGACACGTCGACACGTAGCTCGCAGACAATAGGCACAATTAGGGCCCAGTTCTGGTGACACACGTCAGCGCGGTGTGTGTTTTGGGTGTTCCCATTAGAAGCTGCAGGTACCTAAAGGCGCCCACGTATACCTACTCTACTCGTGGCTTTATTTACAGTAAATGACCTTCATCATTATGATCAACCCATCACCGGCTCACTACAGAGCACAGGTCTCCTCTCAGAGTGAGAGGGGTTTTGGCCATAGTCTACCACGCTGGCCAAGTGCGGATTGGCAACCTAGGTAGCTGTACCGACGTACAAGAGTTACTTATCTTTTCGTCGCAGTTCCAAGGTAGGTATAATCTAAATTCAGACTTACACATGGACCCTCCTCCGACACATACGCCTGTGTCCTCTGCAGTCTGCAGTCTACACACTACCATGTGAATAGCGGACGCAGCAGCTGTAGTGTGTTGACTGTTGACAGATCCCGCGACAGACGATGCGGGACAGGATAACATGCACTCTACCGGATGGACATGGACGGACATCGTGCGCAGGCGATTTGTTATCCTCATCGATGTACTTGTACTTGTCCCAGCTTTGCCAAGTCAGCGACGCGATCTGGCAAATCCGCTTCGAGCTGAGATATTAGCTAAACTATTACCTACCTCCTTAGAATACATTATAGTGTTAGCTTATTGAAGTTAGTTTAATGAATTGGATAATATTTGACTCATCCGATGTCACGCGATCGGTGGCGGGGAGCCATCTTGAATCGATTTGTATAAATACCCGGTGTTTGAGGGTTTTCAAGCAGTCTCGTTCCGACTCGAGACTCAACGACTATTAAATACTTTTGTGTTTAGGTCGATATTTTGATTAAGTGGTTACAATAGCAATTGTGCCCTAATCAAGTTAATATTGCAGTTAGGTTATTATAAAGATTAAATCTCTCAATGTGGCTAATTCCGTTGTACACAATCTCTAAACTAAACTAAAATGGCACGTCTAAATCTATTGCTATCCCTTTCATAATATTGCTTGCGGAAAGGGATAGCACTAGATTTAGACCTGTTAATCTAGTTTAGTTTAGAGATTGTGTACAAGAGAATCGGCCCCAATAAGCCTCTACGCGTTGCGATCTATATCCACGTGCAAGCTTTATATGAGGGAACATTTTAATAACTTTTGAAATTAGTTAAATTTAACCTGCTTTTCTGACTTACGCTTATAATAGATTTTCGGCTAAGAGCCTAGCGCGCACCACGCACACGGTGTTGTGTGCGAGCCTAGCGCGCACCACGCACAGTGCACACGGTGCCGCGAGTTGCGGTGCGTTTTAAAATCCGTTGAATTTAAATCTATCAAAATCTGGTGCGGCATTCACTCCGCTGTGCGTGCGCTTCTATGTAGTTCTATAGTTCACAGATTTTGCGGGGAAAAACGTACAGAAATGTGCTGTGGTCTAGCTCTTAGTCGGCTCTCTGGCACTACTGGTTTTGATTAAACTTAGTAGGTAGGTAGGTAGGTACGGGTGTAAGTGTAACTAGAACACTGGCAACAACGAAGACAACTGAAAGTACTGATGATTACCTACTGATATGGTACCTACCTATCACAAAAAAAGCGCGAAAAAATATTTACCTAAAAAAATCCTATGTTTTTAAAAGTTATTAGTTATTTAAAAATTGCAATTATTTAAAATTCAAATTCAAGTTTATTTCATGTAGGTACCTAGTACCTACCCCCTGACGAGGACAATAGTATGTGGGACTCGACTGCACCGCGCCGAAAGCAGATTCTACTAAGCAATGACTGCCTACAGTGTTCTATTCGGGGGATTGGGAGTTCGATTCCGGACCTCTAACATGAGGAAATCTGCCTGCGAGTTCTCCATAATATTCTCAAAGGTGTAAGAAATCTGTCAAGTGTATATTATGAACTGCCTACAAAATATTGTATCTATTTATGATCGGTAACTACATAGGTGGGTATGTTAGAATTCGTAAGTGCTCGAAACAAGGAGTTTCAACGACCACGTAAGTAGGTTAGGTACGATATCTCTCCCGTGTACAAACTCCAAAAGATGAGAGATCCTGTCGACAGACGCTGTCGAGCAGCGAGCGCGGCGCTAATGAGTTACGAGTGACACACGTAAACACACGCAGTGATGTCTACACGGGCCTGGTGCTAGCACTGCGCACTGCGCACTGCGCACTGCGCACTGCCTAAAGACACTCTACCTACAGTCTAGTCGGTCGATTGAGACTCTAGGCAAAAGTCTAGAAGAGAATAGAGTCACTCGAGATGTAGTGCAGTGCCTGAGAACTCTCCATAATGTTCTCAGAGGTGTGTGAAGTCTGCCAATCCGCATTTGCCCAGCGTGGTGGACTATGGCTAAACTCTTCTCATGATATGGGGAGACGCGAGTGCAATGTATATAAAACGGTGGACTAAAAAAAAGGTCACGCATAACCATTTCATGCCCATACTTCCCACATGTCACGCGACCATGCATTGCCCCTCATTGCCCCTTTTCTTTCATGCCCATACTTCCCACATGTCACGCGACCATGCATTGCCCCTCATTGCCCCTTTTCTTTCATGCCCATACTTCCCACATGTCACGCGACCATGCATTGCCCCTCATTGCCCCTTTTCTTTCATGCCCATACTTCCCACATGTCACGCGACCATGCATTGCCCCTCATTGCCCCTTTTCTTTCATGCCCATACTTCCCACATGTCACGCGACCATGCATTGCCCCTCATTGCCCCTTTTCTTTCATGCCCATACTTCCCACATGTCACGCGACCATGCATTGCCCCTCATTGCCCCTTTTCTTTCATGCCCATACTTCCCACATGTCACGCGACCATGCATTGCCCCTCATTGCCCCTTTTCTTTCATGCCCATACTTCCCACATGTCACGCGACCATGCATTGCCCCTCATTGCCCCTTTTCTTGCAGATATTGTATCTCTGTACACTGACTCGCACTTGACCGGTATTTACATACAACATAATTTTGTGAGTCAACTGTTTCGAAAACACTGTTTGTGACGCGGACGCTGCTAGAGGTAATGAGCTAATGAGTTATTATACTTATTAACTTAATATATTAACTTGCCTGATTCTATTTTCAGTAAGTATTATAGAAAGTAGGTGCACAGTAGCTAGTAGCTAGGAGCTAGTAGCTAGCAGCTAGTAGCTAGTAGCTAGTAGGTACCTACTCCAAGATAGTTTGCAGTTGCACGGGCCAATGGGCAGGCCGAATCATTTATACCAGGCTTACTAATGCTATTATTGAATACACCATTGTGCTCACATATTTAGCCCTTATCACACTCGCATTAAGGTCTACAATCCGACAAGCAAGTATCAAGTTCGACCTAAGCGTTGTTCACACGTTACCAATATTTTAGCGACCATCCGTCAACTTCGAAATATGTGACATCGCATACAACCCCGTTCTTTATTCAAAACCATTATCTCCTAAAGCCGGATTTTGAACCTTAAAACAGCTGCATAGGGTTTATTTTGTAATGATTGCATGTATTTATTTACGGTCCGTTTATACAAGATGACATGACTCGCTACTTTAGCGTGTTGGAGACGTGAAGGAGAAATATGGCGTCATTTTAACGTGTAAATATCTTTATCGATCGTGTATGGTAGTTTACGACGTGCCCACTAACTCCACTAATGTCACTAATGTCTGACGGCTGACGTTAGCTCGCAGCGGATATCGTTAGGTACTACGATATGTTATTATCATATCCTATTTATTTTGGAACTCGGTCATCGGCAGAAGTATCTCATATTCAGGTATAGGTAGGTACCTATTAATAAACTTGTAAATTTTCTTGATTAGATACTACCTCAAATCAAAAAGTTTGGTATCTTTTTAAAAATATAATTGAAGTAGTTACCTAACAGCTTTAATTTCGTTTATGTATGTGGAAAAGATAGATTTGCCACATGAAGTTTAGGCAATGGTTTTTTTTGTAAACTCTATCAATCGTATCCAGTGCTCAGAAGTCAGAGGCAGAGCTGGGACATATCGTACGGAGTACGGAGTACGGATGGATAGACAATGCAGCTGCTGCTGCTGCTGCTGCTGCTAGGTAGATCTAAATTTGAGAAAGAGGTTCGGCGCCGAATCTAACTCGGCTGGGCAACATTTGGGAAGTCTTCTCGTTCAAATATTCGTCAGTGTTTGAAGAGCAAAGTCTTCGAACAGAGCGTGTTGTCACTTGCCACTTGCCACTTGCCACTTGCCAGTGGCGAGTGACGACAGCTTGTTATAGGTCGGGGACATGATCGCTATAACTATGGGCCTAAGTTTAGAATAAGAAAGCTCAGAGTGACTCGGCGGGCGATGGAGACAGCTATGTGCGGAGTTTCTCTACGTGCTCAATGAGGAAATGAGGAAATGAGCAGATCCGTAGGAGAACTAGAGTAACCGACGTAGCTCAACGGGCTGCGAAACATACTTATTTACTTAGCTTGAAAATCCGATAGACGTTCGAGCTAGATTAGCCTCGAAGCAAAATAAACAGCGTTGGAGAATCTCCCACTAAGTCGACAGACTCAAAGAGTCGCTGGGTGACGCTGGATGGCGGCGGCGCAAGGCCGTGGTGTGTGGAAGGCATAGCATCCTAGTATGGGTAGGTGTCAGTAATTTTGTAAGTACACAAATATAAGGTCAAAACTCAAATCACTGGATCACTGGATTTGAAAAAATTAAACGTTGTCAGTTTTACTTAGTAAGTAACTGTTGTGGTTTTTAATAAGAAACACAATTTTTTGGAGCTACTGGTAATCAAAATTAGTCTCTCCTTAACCAGTCAGGTCATATCAGGCCGAAAACCGGTGTAACAGTAATTGCATACCGAGATAAGAGAACACTCTTGATCACCGAATGGTAATTGGAGCCGAACCCTTAATTGCATTACAAGAACGGTGGCAGCAACTCGCGCGCTGCATATTAATGCCACCAAACTCAATGTTTTTTGCTCAAACGTAAAGAAAGCTGTAAGGTTAGTACAAGTTCATTTCTTGCCAACGTCGGTAGATTTCGAGTTTCGAGACACTTATTACTTCAGAGTAAAATGCATCTAAATTCTAAACCCCGACACGGAAGAATAAAAAAAAATTAAAAAAAACTGTAACTCGACTAGGTAGATATAAATAAAATGAAATAAAAACTAAGAAACAAGTCAGGTGCTTAGTGCTAGCATCGTGTTGAGTGAGATAAGTCCTTTGATGTGTTCGGTTTATTACTAAGATTACGAAGCATTCTGGCAATTTCACATTAATCACGTTAGGTATAATTCAATTCAAATGCCGTATCTCGTGCGTACCCACTACCCACTACCCACTACCCACTACCCACTACCCACCACACATAAATACAAACCTAAATACATACATACATACATAAACTGCTGAAATCATAACCCTTCCTTTCGGCTTTGCCAAGTCGGGCAAAAAGGTAGGTGTATCGGGTAGTAGGTAGGTAGTAGGTAGGTAGTAGGTAGGTAGTAGGTAGGTAGTAGGTAGGTAGTAGGTAGGTAGTAGGTAGGTAGTAGGTAGGTAGTAGGTAGGTAGTAGGTAGGTAGTAGGTAGGTAGTAGGTAGGTAGTAGGTAGGTAGTAGGTAGGTAGTAGGTAGGTAGTAGGTAGGTAGTAGGTAGGTAGTAGGTAGGTAGTAGGTAGGTAGTAGGTAGGTAGTAGGTAGGTAGTAGGTAGGTAGTAGGTAGGTATGGAAGCGATGTAATCGTTTTTGGACCAGCAATGTTTAAATTTCGGATCCCTCGTGATAAAACGATTCATACAAATCAGTTAGGGTTGTTACGTCATACTTTTTAATTTTCATGACTTCACTCGTTGTAGAGAAATCGAAATCGGAGAAGAAAAACTGGAGTGTGATCTCCAATTCAACAATTCCGCAGAATCCGGATCACTTGCTTCAACGCTGAAGGAAAACATCGTGAGGAAACCTGCATGCCTGAGAGGTCTCGCTAGACATCCGCTAAGAAAGGATTTTTTAAAATTCACCCCCTAAAGGGTTTAAAATTTGTGTAGTCCACGCGGACCAAGTTGCGAGAAAGCTAGTAGGTACTTAACAAAATTAAGATAATGATATAATTTTTATAGGAACCTATATAATATATTGCAACATAATATATTATAATATATTGCAACATAATATATAATATATTGCAACATAATATAAAACAGCCAACAAACATGTAGGTGAATGTCTCCAGTCATGAATTTCATGTTATATTGCGAACCATAGGTATAAGGTACTTATCACATAACATAGATATCACATAAAAATACTGAAAAGCATAAAATAAACATTAAAAAGTTACAACCCTACGGAATATAGACGCAAATGTAAAGCGCTTCAACTGTGCAAACATTGTGTCCATTTAAACTTCACGTTCAACATCAAATCGCTCTTATAGCACACAAAACACAGTCTAAATTGCTTTACACCAGCTCGCAACATGTCCCCACGTGTGGCTCAACCAGTTTATGTAAATTTAATTGTCAATTAGTAAGTGTGTAGCCATTCATACATGAAAATATAGTATGTTTGTATATGCCACCCCTTGATCACTATCGTGGAAACGGACAACGGATTTTGTTGTTCAAATCTGTGCTGCACTGCTGCACTGCTGCACTGCTGCACTGCTGCTGCCAGACCAAATATTAATTGAATAAATATTTCAAAGTATTCTAATTCCAAGCATCGTAACACAAACATTCAGTTTTTTTTGTTAATTTTATTCATTAGTACCATCGATGTATTTGTACCTATTTCGTGTAGGTAACCATTTCATGCATATCCATTTCGCATAATTTATAAATGCGAAAGTGTGTCTGTCTGTCAGTCTGCTAGCCTTTCACGGCCCATCCGTACAACCAGATGTACCTAGCTTGCATCCTGGAAAACGACACATGCTACTTTATATCCCGGAAAATCAAAGAATTTCGCGGGCATCATCTCGTACCTACTATATTATTATGCGTACAAAATGAGTTTTTACGCGCCATTTTAACTTGTGTGTCAATTTCATGTCAAAAGCGCCTACGATATTTTCAGTCCTACTGTTGACATGACAGCTGACCCATAGCGTTGAAATGGCGCGTGAGAACTGATCTTGTACGGGAGAATATCATCCAGAGTAACGGGCACGACGTAGCGCAACGGGTTGTGAAACTGAAGGAGCACTTGGGCAGGGCACATATGTCGGAAAATCGATAAACTTTGGGGTTGCATGTGGAAGTCCTTACGAGAGACCTACGTCCAGCTGTGGATCGGTTGACGATGATGATGATGATTAATTAATATGTAACAATCGGAAATCCATTTCCATGGATTATGAAGTAGGTATATAATTATTTTGCTTGAGTAGATACCTACTTATTGTTATTTGGAGCGACTACTTAAGATCATACCTAAGCGTCGAGTCCAAATCCTTCGTAAGACCACAAGACCCTTACAAAGTGTGTAGACTGTAGATATACCAGATACTGCTCGGAGGAGCATGACTAATGTTCACTCTATTGTCTCTACACACTGACTTATCTGTGCTACGGGTAAAAGTCACTGGGTGGGCAAAGTTGTTACTGCCTGGCCGCAAAACTAACTCAAAGTTGTTACTGCCTGGCCGCAAAGCTAACTCAAAGTTGTTACTGCCTGGCCGCAAAGCTAACTCAAAGTAATAAGTATTAATTATTCAAAATAGGTACCATACCAATTGTACACTTTTTAATTGTTAATTTTTTATTTGTAAGATATTATTGCAGAGGAAATTAATTACGTAAACTTAAAAAGCTGAACGTGACAGCTATTGCGTGGCAGATAAGCCCATGACTATTTATGGCGCCCTGGTAGTCCTGGTACCAGGGCAAGCTCACTTGGTCCCGTGGCCTAGGATACCCACAATGGCTCTCTTATCAGATACGAGAAAGAGAGATATATAAGAGAAAAGAGAACGCGATCGAAAGAGAGGCGTTTATTGAATTATAGGCCGCAACGCTGTGGAATCGGAATATCATTTTATTGCGTCGCGTCGTAACAAGAGTGGCTATTTATTTGAACGTGTTTGCTATTTCACAGTTCACACTTATATTCTGTGATATAAGTGTGAAAGGTGAAAGCGGATTTGTCTGCAACATGCATGTTCACTCACACATACTCGGCCGCTCTAACGAGCTGATCTCCTGAAGACAAATCGATCGGAACGCGCTCGTGCGGCCGCCGAGCCGAGCCGAGCCGAGCCGAGCCGAGCTGAGAGATATGACACACATGATAAGCCGACAGCTATTTATGGCGCCCTGCTACTAGCTAACCCGCCCGACTTCGCACACAACCATACTCATTTATTTATTTTCATTGCATATTTTGAGCTTCTGTAAGACCGTGTGTTATGGACATTCGCATCCGCAAATGCGGAACATCCGCATTAATTCAGACATCCGCATCCGCATCAATTATAGCGGCGCTTTTACGGATGCGGATTCATATTTACAACAAGTAACAATCTGCAAAGAGAGTGAGCGGGGCCAGAGTGCGGCGTGCCTCGCGCATGTTTGTTACGTGATACCTTCGTTCGCCAACGGACCAATCAAAAAGTGTGCAATGGTATCCAACTGCAGGGGTGTTACAGATATTCGCATCCGAACATTCGCGTTAATTCAAACATCCGCATCTGCGGATGTGAACTTCTAATAATCCGCACCCGCGGATGTCAAAATATTGGCATTCGCAACAACCCTGCTACACAGTACACACCTGTGTGCACCTCGCTAGAGGTATGGCAGCTTGTGCCACAGCAAGGCCCTCTTCCCAAGCTCGCTGGCGGGCGGTGCATGCCCTGTCAGGTACGCATTCAGCACACGGATGCGTGAACAGCGAAACTACCACTGCATTGACGTACACGCGTTGATGTTTCAGTGCGTTTGGAAAGCGTCGGTGTTAACGGCGATCATTTCATGAAGATTCGATGCGCTAATCAACACACAGACTACATTCGTGTATTTCTGTAGAGTGCAAGTGTACGGAACGGTACACGAGTGGACTGTGGAGTTCTGTGAACTGCGAGTGATGGATCGCGTGAGTGTGAACGACTCTACTCGCCTCGTCTCGTGTGTCGTGTCACGCTCACGTCTAAGGGCCAGCGCAAACAGACAGACTGCAGTAGAGTAGTTTTTTGATAACAACCTAAACTCAGCTTTATTTACTTTGACATACCGTCGAAATTGGTATATTGAACAGAAGATTGGTATTTGGGCTTGCGGTTATAAATGAAGAAATACGTGTTTCTGAATTTTTGGAAATATCCCATCACCGATTATCAAAAACTCCACACGAGTGAAGGCAAGATTTTGAAATATCATGAGTTATGACCATTATAACCATCAGTTTATACTTAGAGTGTCTAGCCTGTTAACTTATGCTGTACTAGGTACTAGGTAGGTACCTACCTAGTCTAAGGTTTAACTATAAATACAAAACAGCTATTTATGGCAACATTAAAACAGCCGTTTTTATAGTATTCTCTTTAAAAAGTGCCTATTACGTAAACAATGCTTTATCAATAAAGAACTTTTTTCATTTTATTTTATAAAGATTTGGTTTAACGGTGACCTAGTGCTCGTCTTTTTTCCCGTGATAATAATTACAAAGTAGGTATTTTAGCATTAAGGACTATTTTCATAGAACTGTGCACGTCTAATACCTACTTAGTAATAATAATGTAACCAGCAGGCATTGAAATAATGCTAGCGCCTCCATGCCACAGCGTAAACCCATGCCACAACGCAAACCCATGCCACAGCGTACATCCGTGCCAGCATGAGCAGCTAGCATAATCAGTGCCACATACAATCTGTCTTGCGGCTTTGGTAATGCTCTTTCCATGAAAAAACTGCGAGAAAATGGTGTCGTAATGAACTCTGAAGGTTTGTCTATCCTAATAAAATAACTCTTTTTACAAGTGCTTTTGAATCATCAAACCATTGGTTCGGTTCGGAATTCCTTTCCTATACCGAGAAGAACCGACACGAAACTCGGCGGTTGCTCTTTTCAAAGATTCAATTTACAATATTATGCCGTGATGTAGTACATAATATATCATAATGGCCTAATATTGTAAATCAAATCTTTGAAAGCGAACAACCGCCGAGTTTCTTATACATGCAACTGAAATACTGCGCATTACTGGAGCGAGCTGTAAGTCAGATCCTCACTCTTTTATCATTTACAATTTACATAATCTTTAGATTTTGCAGGAGCATACTTATAGGTATGAGATCTTGAGTGTCTCGTCCTTTTTAAATAAATAAATTAATTAATTAACGTTTATTCGCTGGAATGTGGGTACATGTAGGTGTTACATCAGTTGAGTTACCTGACACATTCTACCAGATCCTGGTGTGCAAATAGTTAAAGAATATTACAATTACATCAAATTTTTTTCTAGTTCATTACATTTACAAAATCATAAATTTAAACATTACTCAATCAGATAAAATAAAATAAGGATTTCCATGTCGTAGTTAAAAACAAAATAAAATAAACAGTGATTACAGAATATAAACCAGTCATTTAAAAGAAGCAGGACAAAAGCATAGTTTGTCAGCGCATATAAAAGTCCAAATTCATCAATTATATTATAAATTTTTATCCATGAAATAGTCATTAATTTTGTAATACATTTTGTTTAAAAGAAGATCATGTAGTTTCCGCTTGAAATGTAGTATACTAGGCGTGTTTTTTATCACTTCGGGTAGCTTGTTATAAGTTTTTATTACCATGTAGTATGCGCTTTTAGAAAAAAGATTTATCCTCGTGTGAGGTAGCTGAATTTTATTATTCCTTCTTCTGCTTTTCAAGTTTGGATTGACCTTGGAATACGGTGCTATGTAAATACTCCCTTAGAACAATAGGTGAGGCGGCAAAACCACCATCTTGCGCAAACGACCTCAAATTAGCTTTTTACCGCTTTCCATCACCAGCGACCTCGCGCCGGACCACTTGTTTTTATAACTAACTTCTGGGAAATCGCTCGAAAAGGCTTTTCTAAAAACGAAGGTAATGAGGTAAAAACATCCCTAGGAAGTGGAGCAAACGCCCAGCGCGCCATCAGCCATGTGCCATGTGCCATGTGCCATGTGCCATGTGCCATGTCCGATCGAGCGTGGGCGGATTTCCAATTGCCTATTGTATAGTACGCGACAGATTGAGATGACAATCGGGGAAGTAGCGCCCCGCATACCCACATAGCCCCCGCTCTAACCCGGTTCGGGCGAGCGCGGGAGACGTGCGGGTGTGCGGGACGTCTCCCCGCCTCATACCCCGATTGCCATCTTGACCTGTCGTGGACTATACGATCGTCACAATCATCATGATCAACCCATCGCCCGCTCCACCACTGAGCACGGGTCTCCTCTCAGAACGAGAAGGGGTTGGGCCATAGTCCGCCAAGCTGGTTAAGTGCGGATTTCCTTTACATAGAATTTTAGCAGCCGTAAACGGACAAAAACGTTACCCTAGCAAAGCAGTAACAAAAACGGCATAGTGAGAGCCAGTGCGAGCCAAACCTTCTTTATTTTATAACTAGCTGAAAGTTTCTCTGCGTATTGTCCCCAACACAGGGAGGAACGATCAGCGACTATGAATTAGTTTGAATCATGGCGGCTTTGGGACATATCAGGTAATAAAGGTGTCAAAAATCTTACGTCAAAGTATAATGTCTAATTTAGTATATTTTCTTCGGAGTACCGTTTATTACGTCCTGTTATATCCCAAAGCCGTCGCATGATCTACCAAACTAATTCATAGTCGCTGATCGTTCCTCGCTGTGTCGGAGATAATATGCAGAGAAACTTTCAACTTTCATCGAAGGTCTGGCACGCGCTGGCTCTTAGTCCAGTAGTAAATGATAACATTTCAGAACTATAACGCCTTTGCGTTCTCAGAAACATGGCTGCCTGGTTCCCGCAAACAGACATATTATACACATTAGTTATACAAACACAAATGTATGCGAAACGCCGCGTTCCCATCCCACAACCACCGCCGCCTGCCAGCCTGGAAAATAAACATTCGCCTAATGTGCACTGTCGTTTATGGCTCGAACAGACACCATGTGACGTTAACTGTTTATAATGTGAGTTGTGACGTATGCTGAGGGATCTGGGATATTCATCATCATCACCATCATCATTATCAACTGATAGACGTCCACTGCTGGACATAGGTCACTAGCCACGACCAAAGCGTCCACCAGACCAGACCAAACACAATATTGGCATTTCCCAATTTTCGCACAAAAGTATATTTTCAGGCTGTCTACATAGGGAAGTAAGCATTTTCAGCAAAATATTTTTCGATTTATTTTCCATTTTCCAGCGAGCTTGTGATATATAGGAAAAATAGGAAAATAAATCCACCCAGTACTCCAATCTCCATAAAAACTAGGATGCTATTTGTATAGTAATGTATCTTTCTGTGCCTAGCTTCTTGTTCCGAAGTGGATGGAACCGATACCGGGTATCGATCTTGTGGCTCGCTCCAGAGTCGGACCGAGAGCCGGTAGCAACTGGGATTCTCATTCTCCTCGATCCTTCGGTCTCGGTTCTTCACTCTTATCTTCCCTAGCTACGGACCTGGCTTCTGCCCGCCGGCTAGGCTTTAAGAGAAAGACTGGGGCAGAATAACTCCAGCTCGAATAACCCTTCACTGGGGTCCCGCGAGTGGTGTAATCCAAGTATCCATAATTTATTTACTTTGTAACAGTGTGAAGTGTGGACAATAAAAGGGGTGTCTATCAAACTTGGTGGTTGTTTCTATGAGCACCGGACACCCCCACCTAACATTGGTAACGTCTCAACTGGTACGATATTAGCCAATTTTCAGCTCTTGTCAGTCACCTCCTCAGAGTTGGGCACAGACTCCCGGGCTATTGTGGTTTTTGTGGGAGCCAGCGGAGCGGCACAGATGCGGGAATGCGGCGGGCTGCGGCACTGGCGCGGCACAAAAACAGCATCCTTCGCGGCAGGCGGATTGATTGCGATTCAGTGCGGAATCTAGGGAAAAACGTTCTACGAGGGATTCGTGACCATGTCTTGTTGAAGCGGAATGGGGTGGCCGGTCTTACTATCACGGACCTCGTTGGTCCAGTGGCTACGAGGTCCCGGGCTGAATTCCGGAACGGACCAAAACTATTTGGGGCTCAGCTGGAACCTATTTCTAATACCGAATTTTCTATTATACATTTGAGCGAGGAAGCGAAGGATTTCGTCTGCGACATCGGCCGTCGCCTGAGGGAAAGAGGTTGCGATCCGCGCTCTGGGGCCTGCCTGCTCCAAAGATTGTCCATCGCCATTCAGGGTGGCAATGGTGCCAGCTTGATGGGCACCTTTGCCCCAGGGGCAACCAGGGGTGGACTTTTTGACGACGTGGTTAGATAGTAAGGGTTATTAATATTGGACTCTTGTAAATATTGATGCATTAGTTATAAAGAGTGTTCTGAAGAGTTGTTTAATCTCATTCCACCCTCCTTTTTCTACAACCGCACCGCACGCCACCACAATCAATTCCACCCTCACCACCTGGGTTTCTGGGGCACTTTGACCACCCGTTGTGCCACGCACATCAGATCCTTTTTTCCTCGCACAAGCAAACTGTGGAATCAACTCCCTTCGGCGGTGTTCCCTTTAGATTACAACATGGGGTTATTCAAGGAGCGGACCAACGAATTCCTGAAAGGCCGGCAACGCATTGGTGGTTCCTCTGGTGCTGCAAATGTTCATGGGCGGCGGAAAAATATAACATTGTAATAATTACCCTAGTAAATTCTACATTTGAGGGATTGAATAAATAGAATAGTAATTTATCGACTAAAAACTAATCTTTTAGTTTGGCTCGTCTTGGCGGGGGCACTGCCGTGCCCCCTGATATGTAACTCGGAATATCTGTATCATTTATTCACCCTTCCTTTATTCCTTCATTCATAGCAAAAGAATAATTAAGGAAGGCAAAAGTCCAAGTTAGATAAGTAGGGGTCTATCCCTAAGTAGGGGTCAACTAACTTTGGATGGACGCGAAACTTAGTTTTCAAGTTATTTTGCAAATTAGGTATTATACCTACTGACGAACAAATATTAAATTACAGTTGACTGCAGAATTACACGAGTTATAAAACTGAAGTCTAAATATATAATAAGAAAAGGTAACTGCCTGACTGACTGTCTGACTGACTGACTCACTGACAGACTGATCTGTCATCGCACAGCTTAAACTACTGGACGGATCGGGCTAAGGTATGTAGATAGCTATTATGACGTAGACATCCGCTAAGAAAGGATATTTGAAAATCCAACGGTAAAATGGGGGTTTGAAATTTATGTAGTCCACGCGGCGAGCGTAAGCTAGTCTACAATGTCTGATGGCAGGACTGTTCTGCTCAACACACTACAGGCTCAGCCGAGTCGAGGAGGGTGGCGATCCTCCATGGCGGCCATCAGGTGTCTGCTTTCACATCAGCTGGTCGGTGTTCAATGAACCGACGCGGACGGCCCGTATCTGTTACCGCCTTTGTTCCTCCTCGCGCGCCAGCACCAAGCCTCGCGCATATCACAGACTTTCCCGTTTTCATTTACTTCAATACAATATATATTATACCTAGATTTAAATTTAAATAATAATTAATAATTAATAATTGTATTTACGCTGTTGATTACTTTCAAATAAACAAAATAAAAAATAAAAATAAAAAAATAAGTTCTGACTCACTCATTGACTGACTGTCAACGCTCAACGAATTGGCAAGTTATCGAATCGTTTTTTAGTGTTTTATGCGAACTTTAACTTTTAATTTTGCTGCTGTTTTTACACTTTTATTCTCCAGTAGGTTAAGCAAGATTAATTTTCCATAGTCAATAAACTAGCACATAATTACTACACATCACTACCCACCCTACCCCATTATCACTACCCTCAAATGCGAAAGTGTGTTTGTTTGTTGATTTGATGGTTTATTGGTTTGTTCTTCAATCACGTCGCAATGGAGCAATCGAGAGTCACATAAGCTACTTTTTATGCCAGAAAATTAAAGAGTACCTATCCACGGGATTTTAAAACCCGAAATCCACGCGAACGAAATCATGGCCATCGACAGTTGTGGCTATAGCAATAATTATTTCAATACGCTACCATGCGTGTACTTATTAAAAATTGATCAATAATTTCAAAAGCTAATAAACATTAGCATATCGGTAACGCAATCTTGAAGTTGTTACCCATCCCAAAATCACTCAACGCGCCTAAAAATTTTCAGTCCAAAAACAATAGGTAAAACATCCCGAGTTTACAATGTCTCTAGCTGGAACCCCTACACGTAATCTGTAGAGCGGAGATAAGGATCTCCGGCTCGGCCTTTGTTCGCGTCCCCGGCTCGTGTGTCCCCGGCTCGTGTGTCCCCGGCTCGTGTGTCCCCGGGGCCCGCTGGCCCTGGATTACAGCTCGCCACAAATTGTAAACCTAACTCTGTGGGTTTGTATGCGTCAGCTTTTATCTCAAACCTCGTTACAACAAAGGAAACCAAATCCTAGTCGAGTATTCTGATAACATGTAACAAGAAAGAAAACGAATCCACTCAAGAACTCACCATCATCATCGTGATCAACCCATCGCCGGCTCACTACAGAGTACGGGTCTCCTCTCTGAATGAGAAGAGTTTTGGCCGTGCGGGTTGGCAGACTTAATGTATGTATTTATATACATATTTTTTGTTTTAGTTTAATTGTAAAGGCACACAAAACAGCTTGATACAATGTCTAAATATAAAAACAATAACAATATTTTAATGGCAAGTTTTTATGTAAATATTTTTTTCTAAGTATTTATGTATATTTCGCCATTTAGAAAGAAAACTTGAAAAGAGCGGAAGTAATTTTGAGAGACAAGATAAGTAAGCAGAAACCTTTCCATGTTTTAATTTTTTGTTGTTATGCTCGCGTTCAAACAGAAAGATCATTATATAAGACCGGCTTGTCGTTTTTGTTCCCCGTTATATCATGGAGTGATCAATTAATTAGCAACGGACAAAGTTTGACACTCAGAACTCGTAAAAAACATTGAAATGAAAATTCTTTTGAATATCAAAATTGGAGTGATATGACTTGGATGGTACTGACCATGTACTGACTGTGTTGTCGTAGCGAAGAGGATGATAAATAATGGATCTGACTAATTTTAAATATGTGATTTTCATTTGGTGAAATCATTATTTTTCTCGTCAGTGATTTCACAGGCGATTGTTCACGGAAAATGAGTTTTCAATTTCTGCAATTATAATCATCTTCTATATAATTTAACTAAAAATGTAACGGTGATAGTAATTTGAAGATTGGTTATCACGAAAAGTGAATTTTTGCGTTTATTATTTACTGTAACTGCGAAAATTCGCTTTTCGTGAAATGTAGCAAACAATTGTTTGGTAGGTACATTGATTGAATTAGATGTTTTTCCCTTTTTATACGCAGCAACGAGAGTGTTTAGTCGCTCGCTCTTTAGCTCAGGTCACTGACCGTGCGCACACTTTTCAAGCTGTGTGAGGTTTGTTTGGTGATTTTTCACAGGCTACTTTATGTAAAGTTGCAGGTATTGGGTATACATATTATTATGTATGAAAAGACTTTTCACATAATTTATCACATGCTATCTATGAAAATGGTCCACCTCTTATTGCATGTGGTCGCAACTCGAATGGCAAGTGTACTCGTGTCACTGTGTCACATTGGTGTCACGACATGGCGTGCTCATTAGAGCACGGAGATGTTTTGGGGTATCATGTTCACGAATATTCATTGATTTTGATTGCGCATTGATTTACATAAAATTATTTCATTAAACTG
The DNA here is from genome assembly GCF_902806685.2 of Maniola hyperantus. Classification (NCBI taxonomy): domain Eukaryota; kingdom Metazoa; phylum Arthropoda; class Insecta; order Lepidoptera; family Nymphalidae; genus Maniola; species Maniola hyperantus. The sequence goes on along the minus strand of NC_048553.1, from coordinate 13,722,439 downwards.
TGATCCTGTTATGGTCATGTTTTTTATTTTTACTAGATGACGCCCGCGACTTCCTCCGTGTGAATTTAGGTTTTTCAAATCCCGTGGGAACTCTTTGATTTTCCGGGATAAAAAGTAGCCCATGTCCTTTCCCGGGATGTAAGCTAGCTCTGTACCAAATTTCATCAAATTCGGTTAAGCTGTTGGCCTGTTGGGCCTTGACAGACAGACAGACACACTTTCGCATTTATAATATTAGTATGGATAATAATAATTATTTATTTTCGGAAGAAACATAAGGTTTCTTATCGCTTTCTATGAGGCATTGTACCGCAGCGCTTACCTCATCAGTAATCACTTGTATCAGAAACCGTGACAATCTAGAAATAGCGATAATGTCTACAAATTACTAAATTGCTTTTTGGCTTTTAGGTGTGTCCATCATCAAAAGAGGATCAAGTTTATATGGTTATACTTTTTGAGAACCTCCATCAATATCCAAAGTGTCTGGGGACGTAAGCCGGCAGATTGTATCGGCGACCCGCGACCCAATTATGGGTCGGACTTCATTATCGACGTGGCGTGTTTTTGTGGCGTCAGGTGGCCGCGGCCGGCGAGTGGCGAGTGGCGAGTGGCGAGTGGCGAGTGGCGAGTGGCGACCCGAGCCAGAGATAGATTGGTTTTGAGGACGATCGCCGCTTAATGAGTCTTGATCGATCGTAACGGAACACTTTTAGTTTTGGAGTTCCGCGCGCCGCGACCCACGCGACAAGCTGCCTCTGCCTTCATTTCCAATTCTGGAGTTATAACTTTTGATACCTTACCTACTTATGCATAATTTGATAATTATCATCTTTAATTTCCTCGTCATGTTCCTGGATATAAAAATGGTGAGAGCCGACGTCGACCTCCTAGCGGGAACTACAAAAATGAAAAATCAAATCGTTTACTCGAACGTAAAATTTACACTTTTTGATAGTCAGTTGTTGGCCCCTTATTTACGTAAACTTAAAACTAAAGCTCCGATCTGGGTTTCTATCCCGGGCACGTGTTCTTCTTCTTCTTCTTCACTCTGGGCTGGTTTCCGCACTTAAACGTTTCCATCTGTTGTGCGTCCGGTCGGAATTATGTCCGTTTTACGCTGAGGAAACATACATGCCTGTCGCCTGAGAGATCTTCATTATCTTCTCAAAAGTAGGTATGTGAAGTCTGCTAATCCGCACTCGGCCAGCGTGGTGGACTTCAGCCAAACCCTTCTCATTCTGAGAGGAAACCCGTATTCAGTGACAGTAAGTCAGGGCTGGCGATGGATTGTTCAAAATGATTGCTATAACTTAAACTCACGGAACCCTTTTTAAAAAGGTCTACACTATCTTAACTAGACCGATCGAGTTTAAGTAAAAAATACTTTGTATCTACGTAAACTTGATGCATCTCGTGATCTCGCTCGACGTCTGAGTGTAAAGTGTTATATTTCGTTGGTGTTATTTCCAAAAACTCCAGCGTTACATTTTAACGAGCGACGCGCGACGCCATCAAAATAAAAACAACAAAAGCTTTCAGTTTGCAAAACTGATTCAGTATTCAATTCGTTGCAGTAAAATGCATTAATGGATTTGGAGTGTGCTGTATTTACCCTCGTTAGGTTCCGTAGTCAAATTGTACAGCGCACAAAATATTCCGCGTTCGTTTGCAATCAATTCGAACCACACTTAGTTACAAGGAACATCGGATTTTTGGAAATTCCCACGGCAGCGGAACCGCGAGCGGCGCCGCGCGCACTCGCTACATAGTACATACCTACTGCTCTCACTGATTGATTTTAATCTTTGTTTAGAATTATCTATGTCTAGTAATCCGAAACAGGTACCTATATATACTCGTAAGTGACCCGAAAGCCACGCAGGCGAAGCCGCAGGTAAATGATAGGGGATTTTAGATTTTAGATTTAGACGATCAAGACAATCCTATGTATAGACACATAACTTTCTGTAATGTCGCCTAAGATACTTTACATTTACAAAGCTAATAATATCCCGTGTCGTTCGTGTGTTTGTTGTGGGCTGCCACGTGTCCGTCGTCACTGTGGAGTGGTTACTGACTAACTGAGCAGTCAACTGTTTAGTCACGTCGCGCGTCGCTAGGTTCAACTGGTGCGCTGAATACTTTCGTTTGGCTATTTTTACATTCTACATTCTGTTTCATTGTTTCTATTCTTTCGGTAAATTTTTAAGAAATAAATAACAATAAGTATTGACGCGACAGGTTGAAATGGGAATGAGGCGGATTCCTCCGCCTCATTCCCCGAGTGCCCCGCACACTCGCACAGCCCCCGCACTAACCCGGTGCGGGCGAGCGCGAGTGACGTGCGGGTGTGCGAGGCGTCACCCGCCAACTATTGCCGATTGCCATCTCTCAACCTGTCGCGGACTATACTTGCAAGAAATTTTTTTTTATAGAAGGAGCAAAAAACTGAATGAAAGCTGTTGAAACTTTACTGTAAGAGCGATGACGCACTCATCCGATCTGAATCCGTGAAAATACGGATAAAAAAGATTTACATCATAATATGCCATAAGCTACCATACCAATATTTCTATGATATTGCATGATTTTTAAATAGACAAGACATTATATAACATTAATCTCAGAACAAGGACTACATTAATGAATTTTTCAACTGACATTTTTGAATTTTGAATTTTACCATAGACAAAGACAAATTACTTATATTATGTTTTACTAATTATTTTGCATGCCTAATATGTAAGGCGAAACATTTTTACTGGAACGTATTTTCACGGACTCGAATCCCTTATTTATTATACCGTTTTGACCGAAATAATAAACATTGAACTAAATTTTAGTTCCTATAGTTTTAGGCTCAGATTTGTATTCAGTGGGCAAGATTGATCAGAAGTGAGATAAAGACCTACTTACACTGTTATGTTCGCCAGCTCTGCAGTTATGTGTTCTCCTCCTAGCTTATTTTATAGATGAAATAAATCCACGCAATCATTTATATTTTTATTACTTTGTTATTCCTTTAAAGCCAAGCCTGAAGCCACGCCAAACTGGAATGGCAGTTCGTACAATTTGGAGAGCGCATTATCGTTAGGCAGCGGCTGGACCTCCACACTCCACATCGATTTCCGTGCGAGTGCTCGACTCGGGACAACTACCTACTTGTGCATAATGGCACTGCAATTATGCACCACCAGATAACATCTATGAGTTATGTGGATTGTTGTTTTTCGCCTCCGTCTGACACCTCGCCCTAACTTGTAAACTTCTATATTCAACCTTGTTAATTTCGTCATACAGTTTATTTTCAATTGCGTCGAGTGCGGTTACACTTCTGATGTAAACCTCGGCGTTAGCCACTTGATTTTGAATTCTATAGCACTAGTAACAAAGTTTATTATCGTCTGCATTACTGTTAGTTGTCGTCCATCCCCTGTTCGTTGTCAGTAGAACGTTGTGTGTTGGCGTATTCCCCGCTGCGCAGGCGCACCGCTACGTGAGAGCTTCACAAATTTGGAGCTTCGGCTTAATACCCTTTATAAACAGAAAATAAATTGCTGTTTGTAGTTGTATGTATTTTTAGGGTTCCGTAGCCAAATGGCAAAAACGGAACCCTTATAGATTCGTCATGTCTGTCCGTCCGTATGTCACAGCCACTTTTCAAAAATGATATTGAGGTTTGCAATATCATTTTTTTCTTAACTGAGTAGTTTGCGCGATAGACACTTCCAAAGTGGTAAAATGTGCCCCCCCCCCCCCCTCCTGTAACTTCTAAAATAAGAGAAAGATAAAACTAAAAAAAATATATGATGTACATTACCATTGAAACATCCACCGAAAATTGGTTTGAACGAGATCTAGTAGTAGAAGTATTTTTTTATTTATCGTGCAAAATGTCGATAAAATACGATTGTAGTACGGAACCCTCAGTGCACGAGTCTGATTCGCTTTTGGCCGGTTTATTATGAGCTTTCACGCATCACTGGGTAATATATGAGAAATTGTAGTCCTAGATGAATTATTATTAGCTTTTGTCAAAAAATCCGTCGCAGCAAAAAATGAACAGAATGTTTACAATTTACTGCAAATATTACTTGATTGAAAACTTGCCTAAAGCTGTGGAATTGTTCACAGTAGATACTAGATATACAATCTGAAACATAATATCTATAGGTACGTACTTCAATATCTACTGTTTGAGACAAAACTTTTATTCTTATCCTCAGATGATTGATTGAGAGACTTTAAGCACAGAATGATATAATAGTACTACTTTAAGTTATTAAAGACATAGGTATTTATGTCCTAAAAGGCCCTTGGCAAAGTTTCCTCACATGGTTTCCTTCACCGCTAAAGTAAGTGATATTTTATTGCTTAAAACACACACAACTCCAAAAAAGTTAGAGTGCCCGTCCGGAATCGAACCCGTCACCGCCGAATAGAAAGCCAAAGTCTTATCCTAGGCTAGCCCCGCTTCCATGATCTATTAGTAAACGTCATTTTGACAGTAATCTCGCATATAACAGATTGACGAAACTTTAAGTTATACCCTCTAACAAATAGACGTGGAATAGCGATGGAATGTCAAATAACTGATGACAGAGAAAGACAAAATAACTGATGACAGAGAAAGACAAAATAACTGATGACAGAGAAAGACAAAATTACTGATGACAGAGAAAGACAAAATTACTGATGACAGAGAAAGACAAAATTAACTATTCCACCGTTATTCCACGTTTAATTGTTAGGCAGATGGTGGCTGTAATACTTATTTAACTTTATTACCTAGGTTTCAATAATTTCAGGTACAGCTAGATAACGGTGCGCATATAACTGAACGTGACGCAGACAAAGCCGCAATCAAAAGCTAGTTGCAACAATAATAAAGCAACGTAATTACATTTGCGGCGCGCTACATTGTTTGTGACCATTTAGGTTAATTAAACGTGCGCCGTAAACCTTGATACACACGAGACGCGCCGCGGCAACGTAGGTAGCTACACGGGCAATTGAATTAGTATGGATAGGAAAGGATAAGGAATGCCTTAAGTAACGATTAAGCGAGTGCGGCTGTTAGTCAATTTTGACGTCACAACCACTTGCAGCCATTTACTGCAATAACCAGCAATACTTGCAAAATTCAGCGGTGTTATGCGAAATAATTCCAAAAAGATAGAGGTGTGTGCCCGGGATGGAACCCCCGATATCTCAAAATCCAGTATATCATGACTCATTGTTGAATTAACACTGTTAGTGTTATTTTCTTCTTCGCTTATGAGTGTCCTGTTCGCTTCCTCTCCAAAGAACACGACGTGCGCGTCGACTCGGACGTCCGCCGTCACGCGTCGTGTTTGTTCCGGCCTTTCCTGCCACCGCCACCACCAGCGGCCACCAGCGGCCACCAGCGGCCACCAGCGGCCATCCGTCGCTGCTCTGTGAACAATTGGTTCTGGTTTTACAATTCAAAATTCGTTATTTGTGGAAACCGCACAAACGAAATGTAACGGGGTTTATTTTCATTTAATGAATACACAGTTTCAGCTTTTATAGTTTGGCACACACACACACAAACACATTGGTTGTTAATTTAAGCATGCATTTAATTATGAAGCACATTATTTAATACTAGATGACTCCCGCGACTTCGTCCGCGTGGATGTAGGTTTTTAAAAATCCTATGGGAACTCTTTAATTTTCCGGGATAAAAGGTACCTAGCTTATGTCCTTCCCCGTGATGTAAGCTAACTCTGTACCAAATTTCGTCAAAATCGGTTGAACAGTTGGGCCGTGAAAAGCTAGCAGACAGACAGACAGACTTTCGCATTTATAATACTAGTATGGATATATCGTAAACTTTTACAAAATATAGGATTTTTTATATTATTTTTCGCGTTTTTTTCATGGTAAGTATCATATCATATCATCAGTACGATCACCTGTCTTCCTCACCACTATCATCAGCGTATAACGAAAAGCAATTATTATTTTTAGCAAACAAAAAAAAATTCTGAAGAGAAATAAATAGTTTACCAATTTTCACTGAAGTCTTAAAACTTTTTAAGTAAATAAATTGCCCAGTAAAGAAAAAAAAACCTTTTCTTAATTTAGTATTGGTTTAATCATTTAAATTGTCAGTGAAGTGGAAAATTTCGTGATAATTTTCCACAAAGACAACAAAAGACTTTTTGCCCCTTTTGTAATAACGCTAAAAGCACGCACTTAAGTGTCGGTACCTACTCGGTAGCGGCCACCAATATAAGAGGCTCAAAAAAGGGGTTTTTCACGTACTTCTGATAACAATTGTTTATATTGTACCTTTGTTAACAAAAGAAGAAATAGTCATTAAAACTTACAGATACTTGCGCTTCGCCAACAAAAGACTCTCTACAATAGACGATGTTTGAACATTTATAAAAATAAATTGTATCTCGGGTCTTTGTACGTACCTTGTTCTTCTTGTTCATTATTTAAATATGTTTCGTGTAAATTATAAATCACATTGTTGGAACAGAGAGGTGGACTGAATCTGAAAGTTTGAGTAGTTAGTGAAGGTATTACTAATAGTGGTAGTTAAAATTGTACCTTTTGAATTTGGACTTTATATAGATATTACTTAGGACACACTGTGCAGTATTCCTGAGGTCCCGGTACAAGTTTGGCACACAGTTGAATCATCACTTTCGGCCTCGTACTGTACTTTCCCCTGTCTTCGTTTTTGCCAGCGTTCTGGTTATTCCTACCCTGTATTTTTTAAATTCAGATACAAGTTAGCCCTTGAGTGCAATCTCACCTAGTGGTAAGTGACGATGCAGTCTAAGGTGGGAGCGGGCTAACCCGGAAGGAGCATGGCAGAATGTACGTTATTGGATGTAGGCAAGTGTATCCCACCCGACGCGCGGCGGGAGGCAGTGGTAAAGATCGGATAAGTTTAATTGCTGCAAACGGTCGGTGTTACCTTCGGCTTCAGTAAACTGCAGGCTCCAGGCTTGCGCAGAATTCACTTATCTGCATGTTATCTGCTACTTTATCCACTAACTACCTAATTCTTTGTACAATGGAATTTAATTTATTTTAATAGTTTAAGCGCGCTCCATCTTAGGCTGCACCATCACTTGCCACCAGGTCTGATTGCAGCCAAGCGCTAGTCTACAAATTAAAAAAAAATATATAGCTGAGAAAGAAGATCTATATTCACACAAAAATCTATGAAAATGAAAGTGTGATACGTACCCTAGTGGTTCAGACGTCGGCCTCCTTTTTGGAGGGGGGGGGGGGGGGGGGGGTCGGCCTTCTAACATTTCCGAGCTACGTACGTTTTAAGTAATTAAATATCACTTGTTTTAACGGTGAAGGAAAATATAGAGGTGAAGCCTGCATGCGTGAGAGTTCTCCATAATGTTCTCAAAGGTAGCTGAAGTCTGAACATCCGCACTTTACCAGCGTGGTGGACTATGGCCAGAACCCTGACCTCGCGATAAGAGCTAAGCTGGTTATAATCATAAATAAGTCACTTGTTCAAGAGAACTAACTACACCTAGGTATATAAAATGTATAGTACCTAATCCACATTTAAATTCCTAACATCCCTCTTTTAATTTATCCTCTTCTCCACTGAGAGCCGGAGAACAAAAAAGCTCGAACTATCAGAATCGGAGCAGAAGGCGTAAACTACAGCTGGCACACATTTACATAACTTTGAATATAAAAGGCGACTATTTATTCCATTACGAACTCCTAGACTCGCTTGTTATCTACATTTAATTGTTAGAAAAAAAGTTAATTGGGGTAATTTATTTCTTTCAAATATTTTATATTAATTTGTCTTTGAATGCCTGCTTACTGTTATCGTACCTAATTGTTTGTGGGTACAAATTCCTGAGTTGTAAAATTTAATTATGATGATATACAGATAGAAGATAGCAGACATGCAGACAGACACACTTTCGAATTTATAATATTCGTATGGATATCTCCTGAACAATATCTATCTATCTGTCTAGTCCGAGACAGGTCGAGATGGCAATCGGGGTATGAGGCGGGCTGTCGCCCCGCACACCCGCACGTCACCCGCACGTCACTGTGCTGGTGTGCGGGGCGTTCCCTCCCCGGTTGCCACCTCGACCTATACTTAGTAGGCATTCTAGAATGTAGCTAACACGTTAGAATGCCTGTTGCACTATGTAGTAGTCTAAGTATCTAGTGTAGATTGGTGCGAGATAATGACGTCACACACGCAGTGAAATGAAAGCGGCCGTTATCGCGCTGCGATCTGTGCGAGCGGTGATTACTAACCAGCGGGTGTGACGTGACTTCACGCGAGCGCACGTGCGCCCGTGCCCGCGCATAGCGCCCAGCGCGGGGGACATGGGGGTTTATAATGAACATGCGCTGTGAAAACCTGTGCTATCTCCACGCTATCTCTCACTGCAATTTATTGAACTAAAATAATAATTATTGAACTAACTGAACCGCCCCGGCTTCGCTCATGTTACAGAATAATATAATAATTATATTATTGTATGTTGTAAAAAAGTGCCAAATTATTTTGATTTTGATCCCAAAGCACTTGTAAAAGTTTACTGCAATAAAAACATAATATTCTATTCGGTTCTGTTCTATATAAGAGAAAATCGGGAATACCCTAGTGGCTAAGATGTGGGCCTGCTATTGGAGGGCCGGGGTTCGAAATTTTCGGAGTTATGTGCGTTTTAAGCAATTAAATATAACTTGCTTTAACGATGGTCGGTGAAGGAAAGAATTGTGAGGAAACCTGCTCGCCCGAGAGTTCTCCATAAGGTATGTATATTGTGCCATAACGTTATCGTTGAAGACTACCAACCCGAACTTGGCCAGCGTGGTGGACTACGGCCAAACCCATCACATTCTCAGAGCAGACATCGTGCTCAGAGTGAGCCGATGGTGGGTTGATGCTGATAAGTGATAAATCAGAAAGCTGCGTGATGTGCGATGTGCGATGTGCGATGTGCGATGTGCGATGTGCGATGTGCGATGTGCGATGTGCGATGTGCGATGTGCGATGTGCGATGTGCGATACCATCGCTGGGTCGCGGGGTTATCAGTTAACTTAATTAACTATCTTCGAAGACCCCTCCCCCGCCCGCCCTCGCTACCCGCTTTATTTCTCCATTAACTCCGATATTACCTTCCTGGGATTAAAATGAGAAATTACACAGTTACTAGCGGTTAACCACGACTTTACTACAAGTTTACACTTAAAGTAAAATCGTGAATAATATATAAAATTCCTACGTAACCGGATTTTCGAAAGTATTATCAAATATGAAAACATGAATGGCAGGAATTATTCACATTCGAACGCTATAGAGCCGCCATATTGATTTTTTCCCAAAAAAATTGTAGCTAGTGTCACTTGTAATGATGTAATGATTCTTACGATACCGCATACATCCAAATCTGTTCAAGCATTTAGTAGTTATGGTGGAATAAAGAAACTCACATAGGTACATTCATACACGAACCCTAAAAACATTACACTCTTTTTTTGTGTAGTCGTGTAAAAAAAGCAAATGTTATAAATGAAACAGTTTAACATAAATATTTGTTGACTGTCAGTAAAACAACAACAGCAGCGAAATAAATGAAACAGGAACCAATGAGTCGTGTAACGTGTGGCAGCGCATTCTGTTTACATCAGCACTCACCAGTCACACACATTCACTCGCCCACGACTAAAGGTCATAGCTCATTAGAGTCACCCATCCGGCCAGCACCACTCGTCCATTGGACGCCAGCGTGTCACTGGCGCTAGGTCTCGAACATCCCCAGCGTGAATCACTCGCGGGCCGCGTGCGGTCCACTCGGGACCCGTACAACAAGCATGCCAGCAGACTCACGTCTAGGTGTGGAGAGTGGACAGCTTGCGAACGAGGCGATTCGCTGACGCTATGGAGTTCATATAGTTAGCGTATGTCCATAAAAATCCGTAAAAAATACTAAACTCATAAAAACTAATCTATATATATAAAGTTCAAAGTCCTGACTGACTGACTGATATATATTATATCAACGCACAGCCTAAACCGCTGGTCCTAAAGACATGAAATTTGGAGGGTCTATTCTTTGTAAAGAGTAGGTATCCACTAAGAAAGGATTTTTCAAACTTAAATGGGGGATGGAAGTTTGTATGAAAGTCCGTCATTTTTCAAGTTATTTGCATGAAAATTGGTATTTGGGTTCTCGGTCACAAATGAAGAAATACGTGTTTCAGGATTTATGGAAAATTCGCCTATAAAGGTATTCGCCCATAAATAGGGAATGAAGGTTTGTATAGGAAAGTTTTAATTATTAATATTATTAACTTGAAAATTAGAAAGTAGGTTTTTTCTTGAGGTTAGGTGTCAGCTAAGAAACGACTGAGAAAACTGCTGTTATAATAATCAATATAAATAATTACATGGAAATTGGCATTCGTGGGCGCGCAGATCACGGGTGAGTAATTAACTAATTATTCGATAACATAAGTGCTGCTCAAAACTTCCTGATTGCTTGATTTGTGCGTCAGCAAATACTTACCTATTGCTGCAACGGATGGCATTTTAAAGTTAGTCAACTGTGAATATCATTTATGAAAGTGTGTCATTTGACTTCGAACTATTTTTTAATAGTTAAATAAACCAAACTGACACCAGCTGAAGAATTCCGACAGAAATCCAAATAATGTTACTCTACATCACCCAATATTCCCAGAAATCCTTTAATAAAATTGCCCTTAATAATTAAAATAGACTCAGACATGACTTCATCATCACCATTATCTCAACTTATTACCTGCATTGCTTAGAATTTAGAAGGGTGTAGGCCACAGTCCACGACTCTGGCCAGAGCTGCAAAGGTGCGGTTGTGTAAGGTTTAAACCATGATGGCTATTCAACTTAGAACTATATTAAACTTAGAATAGCCATCATGGTTTAAACGTTGTCGCCTTAGAATAACCACAAAAAGTACAATTTTGAATGTCCAGTAGGTCACCTTTTAAGGTCATCAAGTTTACCCTATTCGGAATTGACTCCACTCCTACATGTTATGTTATAAGAGAATATGGTTTACTAGGTCATAGTAAGGGAAATCAGATACAGAACCAAATATACAATGTTATGTTTGGAGTTTGCACTTCATACAAGCAACTATGTAGAATAGTTGCTTTGCTCGTGGTAGCAGATACCCGCATGTGGCAACACCTCGTGACTCGAGGTTTTACATTTACTATGACGGCAAAGCCACAAAATACTTTCTTATTTTGTGGTAAAGCATAAGTTTAGTAGTTTGTAGCGCAAGTAAAGCTAAGTTTACACTGACACCATTTTTGTGTGCACCAGTCGCGTCCAGGTTACACCTACTTTTTATCGGAGAAAATCAAAAAGAGTTTCCACGGGATTTTTGAAAACCTAAATACAGACCGAACAAGTCGTGACTATTACTTATTTGGTAGATAGAAAGCTTGCATGCCGAAGCGAAGACAGGTATATGCTATTTTTTGTACCCAAAATCTGAAGAGCTCCCTGTGGATTTTCATTCATTAAATAACTTTTATCTGAGAAATTAATTTAACGATTTAACAGATTCCCTATACAAAAGCTGTCAAACCCTCAAATTTATTCCTCACATAAAAGTTATTTGACGAATAAAAATCGGCCATTAATTCCTTAAAACGCCCAATATAACTCCGGAAAGTTAGAGGTGCTTGCCCGGGATCGAACACCCGACCGCCCGAAATAAGGCCGACAACTATAGTAGGTGTAACAAACGTGCTGTAATCTCTACTAGTTCCTCTAACACAGCTGCGATACCGCCTCGCTGTGTCCGTCGTATCACTGATAAGGACACAAAGCGGTTTCCGCCCGCCTTTGATGATAACAATAGCTCTCGCGCGCTCTTCCGCCATCGGCGCTTTTTGTCGCACTATCTATACATATAGAAGACTGAGGGCGGCTTGTCTATGAATAGATGCCCGCATAAATCTGTGAATACTTTAGCGTTTAGGCGTCTTCTTTGTCACTCTGGTATTACCATTCAAAAGAACACCACCAAAGAATCACCTACTGTTTGAAGTGATTGTAAGAAAGCGCAAGTCTACGTACTTAATATAACATTGCATGTCACATAAATACCTGGACCTGCTTCAATAACAACCGAACCGGTAGACTGACTTATCATGAGTGGCACATGATATCCTTTATGAAAAATTAATTCCATATCTCCCAAGGCCTGCGTCCGACTGCCAACCAAACCAAGCTGAGTAATTTTGAAAAATTAGGTTGGTTTTCAGAGCTTATCTGCATACCTAACGTTCTCCAAGTACTTATACAAAAATCCCAAGTAGGTACACCGTACACAAAAGCAACCGATATCTCAGACAGATCTCGGCTGTATGTAAATACTTCCTGATAAAGTTATATCAAAAAGAATAGCGTCCATTCTTGAAGAATATTTACATTGAATATTAACCATTTACGCACAGTCATGTTTTATTTATTCGTCCGTTTGTGTGCGGCGCGAGAGGAAACGCATTATCATCCATCTTCAGAGTCGGTTGTGAGCTATGCATGGTGCTTGTAAATCAGCCCATATCTCCCATTGATTAATTGCGGTGCCGACCGAGTTAAGCTGGGCTCACATCTCGAGCCAATCGCCTGCAGGCATACCCTCTCCAAGTTAGCCTTCTATCTTAGACCACACTATCACTTACCACCAGGTGAGATCGCAGTCAAGGGGTAACTTGTAATAGTGTAAAAAGCATGGAGCTATGAACAGCTTATCTTATTGCCTGAAACAAACCGTGCAAAAATTCTGCGAAAATTTTAGGTTCCCTCGTGACATATAACTTACATATCTGCCTGGATTTGACGCATGTCGCTAGGACGCAATACCCTAGTTCACTCTAAACTATCTAAATATGTGTATAAAAGGAAACGGTAACTGACTGACTGACAGCTCAAACTACTGGACAGATCGGGCTAAAATTTGGCATGCAGATAGCTATTATGACGTTGACATCCGCTAAGAAAGGATTTTTGAAAATACAACTCCTAAGGGCGTGAAATAGGGGTTTGAAATTTGTGTAGTCCACGCGGACGAAGTCGCGATCATAAGCTAGTACTGTATAAAACAGTATGATATCATTTTTAGGGTTTCGTAACTCAAAAGGAACACTTATTGGATTCGTTGTTTGTGAGTTTGTCAAGAACTTTTTACTTAGGAAATTAATATTACGCACGGTCTTTTGGGGCCTTAGACTTTGTATATTGGAGCTGTAAAATAATCAGACTTACTTTAACACTAACAATACTATGTACAGTACGCGGCCGGAAGTGATGAACATCGGCCTTAAGAATGACATTTCATCTTTGTAGAGCGTTGTCTCTGTCACTCATACCCATCCATATGACACTCTGTCAGAGACAGTGCTCTACAAATGTGTTGTCTCGTAAAGATCGATGTTCATCACTTTTGGCCGCGTACTGTACTATGTACTACCCACTACTCACGATGGCCGTGTTGCAGTCGTCGGTACACGGCCGATGATCACATCGCGGGGCAACGAACGGGGCCATTCGAGCACAGCTCTTCACTTCCACTACTCACGATGGCCGTGTTGCAGTCGTCGGTACACGGCCGATGATCACATCGCGGGGCAACGGACGGGGCCATTCGAGCACAGCTCTTCACTTCCACTACTCACGATGGCCGTGTTGCAGTCGTCGGTACACGGCCGATGATCACATCGCGGGGCAACGAACGGGGCCATTCGAGCACAGCTCTTCACTTCCACTACTCACGATGGCCGTGTTGCAGTCGTCGGTACACGGCCGATGATCACATCGCGGGGCAACGAACGGGGCCATTCGAGCACAGCTCTTCACTTCCACTACTCACGATGGCCGTGTTGCAGTCGTCGGTACACGGCCGATGATCACATCGCGGGGCAACGGACGGGGCCATTCGAGCACAGCTCTTCACTTCCACTACTCACGATGGCCGTGTTGCAGTCGTCGGTACACGGCCGATGATCACATCGCGGGGCAACGGACGGGGCCATTCGAGCACAGCTCTTCACTTCCACTACTCACGATGGCCGTGTTGCAGTCGTCGGTACACGGCCGATGATCACATCGCGGGGCAACGAACGGGGCCATTCGAGCACAGCTCTTCACTTCCACTACTCACGATGGCCGTGTTGCAGTCGTCGGTACACGGCCGATGATCACATCGCGGGGCAACGGACGGGGCCATTCGAGCACAGCTCTTCACTTCCACTACTCACGATGGCCGTGTTGCAGTCGTCGGTACACGGCCGATGATCACATCGCGGGGCAACGGACGGGGCCATTCGAGCACAGCTCTTCACTTCCACTACTCACGATGGCCGTGTTGCAGTCGTCGGTACACGGCCGATGATCACATCGCGGGGCAACGAACGGGGCCATTCGAGCACAGCTCTTCACTTCCACTACTCACGATGGCCGTGTTGCAGTCGTCGGTACACGGCCGATGATCACATCGCGGGGCAACGGACGGGGCCATTTGAGCACAGCTCTTCACTTCCACTACTCACGATGGCCGTGTTGCAGTCGTCGGTACACGGCCGATGATCACATCGCGGGGCAACGAACGGGGCCATTCGAGCACAGCTCTTCACTTCCACTACTCACGATGGCCGTGTTGCAGTCGTCGGTACACGGCCGATGATCACATCGCGGGGCAACGAACGGGGCCATTCGAGCACAGCTCTTCACTTCCACTACTCACGATGGCCGTGTTGCAGTCGTCGGTACACGGCCGATGATCACATCGCGGGGCAACGAACGGGGCCATTTGAGCACAGCTCTTCACTTCCACTACTCACGATGGCCGTGTTGCAGTCGTCGGTACACGGCCGATGATCACATCGCGGGGCAACGAACGGGGCCATTTGAGCACAGCTCTTCACTTCCACTACTCACGATGGCCGTGTTGCAGTCGTCGGTACACGGCCGATGATCACATCGCGGGGCAACGGACGGGGCCATTTGAGCACAGCTCTTCACTTCCACTACTCACGATGGCCGTGTTGCAGTCGTCGGTACACGGCCGATGATCACATCGCGGGGCAACGAACGGGGCCATTTGAGCACAGCTCTTCACTTCCACTACTCACGATGGCCGTGTTGCAGTCGTCGGTACACGGCCGATGATCACATCGCGGGGCAACGGACGGGGCCATTTGAGCACAGCTCTTCACTTCCACTACTCACGATGGCCGTGTTGCAGTCGTCGGTACACGGCCGATGATCACATCGCGGGGCAACGAACGGGGCCATTCGAGCACAGCTCTTCACTTCCACTACTCACGATGGCCGTGTTGCAGTCGTCGGTACACGGCCGATGATCACATCGCGGGGCAACATCGACTACGATTTTTGGCTGTGCAAATACAAGTACTTTTTACTAATTATTTTAAGCTTATTTCGTGGTTTAACGACATATTTATTGTATATAACGGGTACATTACCGGGTACCACGATTAATCTTTATTTTTATTTGTCGATATTTCAAGTTTCAACCCAGTTGCACGGGTCGTGTCGTGGTCACGACAGACAAAGTTTACTTAATCTAGGGAGAATGATGTCCGAGATAGGTTCTATAGGATCCCTACTTACTTACCGCGTCATTGGAGAGGGAACTCTGGAGGATATTATTTTCGCTAAACAGTTTCGACTTATAATGTTATTACTTACGTGTAGAATGTGAATGCGGGTGTGGTTAAGCGTTAACTTACACCAAACAATTTATCTTCCACGGCCGATGTGTCAGTCCCCCGTGTCCCCCCCGTCCACCCGCCCCCTCCCCCAACCCGCCCCGTGGAGGATAAACAGCAGTCCGCCTGCTGAATGTCGTTAAGTTTGTTTGTAGGGGGTAATCTTTAGAACTACTGAACCGATTTTAAAAATTCTTTCACCAGTAGAAAGCTACATTATTCCTGAGTGACATAGGCTATACGGGATCTTTAAAAACCTAAATCTACGCGGGCGAAGCCGCGGGGATCAGCTAGTTATTTTATAAAAGCAGAAAGTTTTTCTGCGTATTGTCCCCAACACTGGGAGGAATGTTTGTTTGGATCATGGTGGATTTGGGAGATAACAGGTAATAAAGGTGTAAAAATTTTACATCAAAGTATAAAGTCTAATTTTTTTATATTTTCTTTGGATTGGATTTAAAAATGACGTCATGTCGCCAGTCTGGCAGGGCGTTGCCATAATATTAAGTGTCTGGCAACTGGCAATGCATGACGTGATTTCTAATACTATTCTGAAGAAAATATTAAAAATTAGACTTTATACTTTGACGTAAGATGTTTTTACACCTTTATTATCCGTTACATCTCAAAGCCACCATGATCCAAATAAACATCCAAACAAACGTTCCTCCCAGTGTTGGGGACAATACGCAAAGAAACTTTTAGCTTTTACAAAATAACGAAGGTCTGGCACGCGCTGGCTCTTAGTCCATACCTACCCGCCCGCCTAGACCTGAAAGTTTAAACACACCGAGTGCGAAGGTGAGAAATTGAGTTTATGATAATATCACGGAGTAAGATATATGTACAGAGGTTAGACGGAGCCGTCGCGACAGCAATCGTGCACTGTGCACTGTGCACTGTGCACTGTGCACTGTGCACTGTGCACTGTGCAGGACGAAGCAGCGAAGGGTCGCTCGTCGTGGTCGTCCTTTACCACGAGATGTAAGGCGTCGGATTAATATGCCTCCGTTTATACTGTGATATATTATGCTCTTCAAACGTAACAAACATGCATGCTAGCCATCGACTGAGCATGCAGCAGCAGCACAGCAGCACAGCGAGTACCTGTCAATTGTTTATTAGCTGAAGAAACTGCTAAGTAATTCAGCCTCTACTTGAACCTTCATTCAACCTACAAACAAACATACTTACTTTAAATTTCATAAGCGTCTATGAATTAAATTATCCCATGTGAAATAAAATTTACTTTTAGTAAATTAGTAATTAGATTAGTAAGTTTTATTTCAATGTAGCCATCTATGCTCCAAGCTATAGTTTGTAGTAACTAATCTTTGAAATGTTCATTTTGAAAATGAAAGAGAATAATTCATTAATTCCGAATTGTAGAGCTTCAAAAGACAGATATAATGTACCTACAGTGTGTTTTATTGTCTGACTCATCAATGTCCTTTCGAAGAGTTCTGCAAGTTTGGCATTATACCCAATTTGATATTATATTATGTCCAAGCCGATTTCAAAACCAGATCGTAGGTCGGTATTATGACATATTATGTATTATGTAGAGAGATTATAGAGATATAACATGAATCACTGTCGCTTTACAAATGTAGACTTGTACAAAGTCCTGTATAAAACATCAACAACACGATGTCATTTGAATAGAGGCCGTCTGTCTGTCCGCTGCGCACGATCATGCTTGCCTGATGCCAACTCAATTTAAATATATTTCGAGTTCCAAAATGATAATCACCCGCTTTCGATTCACCGAGTGAGTTCAATACGAACATTGTGGACGTGTGCTGCTTTAGCCAGGCCTGAGGCCTGAGGCCTGAGGCCCGTCGATTTGTTCCACTTATCTATTCGCTTGCACGTATCCCTGACACCGCAATTTTGTTATGCGTCTACGTCAGACTGATGTAGCGAGGAAAACGTTCCGACACCACAATGTCAGCGGAATTTCAGTGCAAAAAGCGTAATTCATCTAAGGCAGAAAATAATTACCAAGAATGTGTCCTCTTTTTGAAGATCTATTTTTAACCACCAAATCACTATCCAGCCATAATATTTCGTTATTATAAACTAGTTTGTTGGCTTGTATCTACCTACTTTTTTAAAAAATATTATAGACCAGCTTGGCAATCACGCCGAGTGCCTAAGATGCAGCCAAGATGCAGCGCGCTTGCCTACAAGATGCCTATTCACTCTCGACTTGAAGATAATATTATATTTGGAGGGAAAAACTGATGCTGGAATGATGTTCCAAATCTTAGCGGTTCTAATTAGCAATGAGGAGGCAAGTCGCTTTTTTTTTTTAATTGATATAGCGAGCAAACGAGCAGGCGGGTCACCTGATGTTAAGTGATTACCGCCGCCCATGAACATTTGCAGCACCAGAGGAACCGCCGATGCGTTGCCGGCCTTTTAGGAATTTGTTGGTCCGCCCCTTGAATAACCCCATGTTATAATCTAGTGGGAACACCGCCGATGGGAGTTGGTTCCACAGTTTGCACGTGCGTGGAAAGAAGGATCTGGCGCAGCGGACGGTCGAAGTGCACCAGACACCCAGATGGTGAGGGTGAAATTCCTTACGGTGGCGCGCGGTGCGGTTGTAGTAAAAAGAGGGAGGAATGAGGTCAAAAAGCGCTTCGTACGTATCCGTGAAGTTTCGACTAGGTACGGGGTGCAGACCGCGGTACGATAGTACAAATGTGAAGGAGGAACTAGGTCTAAAAGTTCTTCGACACGCTCTCCGAAATAAGTATATCCTGTAAAATACAGATAGACAATTAATCTTGACAGTTTTTGTTCTGGAAATATGCCAAAATTCCTTAGGCTGACTACTGACTAGCATCTAATGATTGCCAAAGCTCTAACATAATGAGATACTAGACCTATATACCTAATAGGTATAATATGACGAATTTTATATGTTATCTACTAGTGGCAGTGGACAAAATTACGCGATTTGCACGAATGCCGTTGGATGCACGGGGCCTTTTAGAACTCGCTTAGTAAAAATGCAGTCTTGGAAATAAATAGACATTCGTAGTTCGTACATTGTTATTTATCTATTTTATTAACAAAAATACCCTGTAGAGTGTAGTAAGTATAATCTGTAACAAAGTCTAGTAACTCAACGATTTTATTGAATAACTGAATTAATGTTAATGTGCAAAGTATGTTAAAACGAACTACGAATTCAATTTAAATGTTCTTTAGAAATTTGTTGTTCTCAATTTCAATAAATTATGTAAATGCGTGTCCCGAGTTGGCCACGCGATCCGAGTCACGGACGGATTAGTGCTTACTTCCAAATGTTAGTGGAAAAAGAAAAAAACAGGCGTAAATGCGAGTCGGACCCGCACATTATGGGTTCCGTACCACACACAAACTGAGGAGCTGGTAAACAGTGTATATAAATATGTAAATAAAATTTACAGGAGGAGCAAAACTGAATGAAAGCTGTTGAAACTTTACTGTAATTACAGTAGCCGGCAAGAAATATCGTACATCGACCTTTAGAATGAGATTTCGGCTTTGTAGAGCGTTGTCTCTGTCACTCATATCTATGTGACGTTTTGTCGGTCTTAACGACAGAGATCACGCTCTACGAAACCGCTATCTCTTTCTAAAGGTCGATGTACAATATTTCCTGCCGGGTAGGTACTGTATGTAGTTTTGATAGAAATCATGGGACTCGGTTACATTCAACAAAGGTTTAGGCTGTTTTGTTTGTAAATAAGTCAAGATTTGTATTCAGATTTTAGACTGAATTGACACACCTTTGAGAACATTATGAAGAACTCCCAGGCATGCAGGTTTCCTCACGTATTTCCCTTATCGTTAAACGCACGTATCATAGCTACGAAAAGTGAAGAGCTGCGTGCCCGGGAAACCCCGGACCCTCCGAATAGTAAGCCGCCACTTTTTTGATACAGAACCCTAAAAACCATCAAACAATGCAAATCACCTACGATTTGTCTGCATTATGTTAATAATAGTCGCGTTTTGACGACCTACGAGTATGTGACCTTGTGAGTGGGCGAGTGGGGGGGAAGGGGGGAACGGGGCTCGAACCTCGACTTTTACTTCAAGTTATTTATTATATCCTACATATGAAGATTTGCTCTCGTAGCTAAACTTCTGCTTTAGGCCTAAGTTCAATTAGCTCATCTGGTGTAGTCGACGACCGCTGTTGCCATCCCACCACTAGCGCTGTGGCACGGTTAAGAAGTGGTATAGTCTAGTGGTTAAGACGTCAGCCTCATAATTGGGCGGTCCAAGGTTCGTCCCCGGGCACGCACCTAACTTAAGTAGCGTATCACTTGCTTTAACAGTAAAGAAAAACATCCTGAGGATTGAGGAAACAGATTGATGATGATGATGAAGATTGAATGTGTTAAAGAATTAGGATCTAGAGTGCGTCACTCGTCCGCGTCGTCGGTTACATACGAAGTATCGAGATCGCAGTCAAGCGCTAAATTGTGATATTTTAAGTAAAAATAAAACAATGAAAATAGTCGCGGATTTGTCTGCATTATGCAAGTCCTCTAGCAGCGCACCTCGCAGGCGCTGCGGAACGCTGGCCCGGCGCGGTGTGCTCCGGCCTAACACGTTTCGTGTTTTTTGCGCCACGTGACAGCTCTATGCCTAGGGCTCATAGGGCTGCCACCGATACAATATTATTACGTCAGCCATATTTGTTATGCACCACTCTGTAACAATAATATGATGCTCATAAATCAATCTTGTGATAATTTTGTTTGTTTAGTTTCAAAATTTATTTATTTCATAGAGCAAAACTAACGGTACGTCACCATTTCGGAATGCAGATACTATTTCTTTAAAAAAGAAACTTATACGTCCGTGTAACAGAATGAAATAGTGTTTCTCAAAAATTTGTATCGTTACCTATTTCGACAAATAAGTTAATGTTGATCCGAACTTCGTAATGTTCCGATATTTCCATTTTCTACTTTCATCTCTCTTACTAGTTAAGTTTTGTCAGTAATATTAATGTAATCGAGTAAACTATTTGTATTGATCACTAGCGACCAACCGTGACTTTGCTCCCATGGAAATTTCAAAAATTCCGACCTTATTATAACACGTCAAACAAAACGTTAAAATATAATTACACGTATTTTTGCCAACTTTTGAGAAGTGTTGCCAACCCTACACAAAGTGGGTGTCAGTCGACTGACTGGTGGACTGAATTGTGCTAAAATCGATGCGAGTTTTAGTTTCAAATACTGTTTTGTACTTTTATATAAACTGCAGAAACACCATAAAGCCTGTCATATTATAAGGTAGCGTGAATACATTTTTAAATCCCTTTTAAATGTACTGACTACTGATGGCTACTAAGTTTTAAAATGGCTGGGTCACTTTACATTGCCTGTTTAATTGAGATGATTCTTAGCTACGTTTCATGAAGATCTATTGAATCTTTTGAGAGTTAGGTATCAGCTTCTTTCTGAGCCGGTGTAAAGGATCTCAATCATCCAGTTGATATGTATACTACTTCCATTTGTTTTACGGAAGTTTTCTGCCGCAGCTCAAACATATGTAGTTCGTCGGGTCATCGTCGACGTGCGAAAAACCGCAAGAAATGGTTGTCGCAATGGCTGTGCTTGGGCCACATGAGTAGATAGCTGTGCTTGGGCTGCAGTGCGTTTAACGCCTCTTTTGTTGGTTTAACTAACAGCGAGGCGCGGCTTTAAGCCTATACACTCGAAAATAACCTCTTCTTTTCACATGATTGAGGTGACAAAACACAAAACACTAAGCAACTATTGATTTTGGCGAGTGTCTAAACGATTTAGCTGTTCAACAAATACCACGTCCACAAAAACCCGGACAAACATGTCTATATGGCATATTTTCCTATTACATACTTATATCACTCATATTACGGCTCTTCTATGGACACCTCTTTCATATTGAAGTCACTAGTAGGTCATAAACTCATCCCCGGCTCACTACTGAGCACGGGTCTTTTCTCAGAATGAGAAAGGTTTGGCCATAGTTCACTAAGGCCAAACACACCTTTGAGAACATTATGGAGAACTCTCAGGCATGCAGGTTTCCTCACGATGTTTTCCTTTACCGTTAAAGCACGTGATACAGCTGTCAAAGCTATATTTTAGTTTTTACTAGGTATATAATTGTAATATGGGCCTTTGAAAGTAGTTTCGACAGCTGCAAAGTGTCGCTACTAGATGGCATTAACAGTCGCTTCAGTACTGAGTGAATAATATACATATGACAAGTTTCGTCACTGGCAGTGAGCGGACCAATAGCTGAGTGATGAGCGTCGCGCGTCGCGCGTCGCGCGTCGGGCGCGATCCCAGGAGACGCGGCACGATTGCTGCCGGTCCGCAAGTTTTGATATGTATTTAAATTATTTAGAAATTTCCTTGAAGTGTAGGTAAAACACTATAAAAATTATAAAAATATTCTACTGTTCTCCTCTGTTCTTCAAAGTTACTTTTTTCAAATACTACTATCAAATCTACGTACTCGTTCTTTTCCAACAAAAAACCTCCAGCACGTGTAAAAATCACAAATATGCAATTTCGATTGTTTTGTAAATCATTAAAACCGCACTATCGCTTGTCACGGATTGCACCTTATCGTGATTACATTTACATGCATTTCAGCCGTGTATAGTGTATAGTGTATAGTGTATAGTGTGTAGCGTATAATGCGTGTATAGTGTGTATAATCGCAAGGATCCTGTGCAAGCAGAGCGCGGCGAATCGCTCACATAAATAATGCGTAATGTAAAGCCGTTCCATTGTGCCGCACTATAACAATATATTCTTTGTTTCGTTTTCTTCCTTCTCATTTGCCTACTTACTGTAATCCATACATATATCACTTCTCTGCTATCCATACTATCCATACTAATATTATAAATGCGAAAGTGTGTCTGTCTGTCTGTCTGCTAGCTTTTCACGGCTCAACCGTTCAACCGATTTTGACGAAATTTGGTACAATATGGTGATATAGCTTGCATCCCAGGGAAGGACATAGGCTACTTTTTATCCCGGAAAAACAAAGAGTTCCCACGGGATTTTTAAAAACTAAATCCACGCGGACGAAGTCGCGGGCATTCTCTAGTAATATTATAAATGCGAACGTGTGTTTGTTTGTTCTTATATCACGCCGCAACGGAGCAACGGATCGAAGTGATTTTTTGCAGTGATGTGGTGTAGGTATAGTTAAAGACCTGAAGAGACCTATTTTATCCCGAAAAATCAAAGTCTTCCCACGGGATTTTAAAAACCTAAATCTACGCAGACAAAGTCGCAGGCATCAGCTAGTGTTAGGTATTTAATGGAAATGTGGATTGTATGGAAAACTAAATACATAATAATTAAAGCGGACAACAGACTTTCGCATTTATAATACCTATTACATACTAGCTGATGCCCACGACTCACGACCTCCCTGGCGCAGTGGTATTAGCTGTGGTCTTATTAGTGGGAGGTCCCAGGTTCGATTTCCGGCAGGGGTTTGCAATCCCGTGGGAACTCCTTGATTTTTCGGGATAAAAAGTATCCTATGTCTATCTCGGTCTTCAACTATATACCCATGCAAAAAATCACGTCAATTCGTTGCTCCGTTGCGACGTGATTGAAGGACAAACCAACAAACAAACACACTTGCGCATTTATAATATTATGGGTAGTGATTAAACATGATAGTTTCTAGTAAGTGGGAATTTAATGAAGCATTAAAGTTCTACCGTTGTATCTTTCCTTCAAACAATATATTTCCCAGAACTACAGTCATAAGACTAATGATAACACAATTTACGAGTAGCGGCGCTGTTCTCCAAACACAGCTCACGAGTCTATGACACTTCGTCATAAAGTACCTATATGACGAAGTAGTACTTAGAAATTCTTTGCCTATATGACACGGGAGTTGCTGTCATAAAGCATTTAACTAATTGACGTCCATCGCACAGTTGGCGCGGTGTTCAAAGCTCTGTGACTACACTGTACAAGTAATTATGTACTGCACACTTCATTGCTGCACAAATGGACCATCCCACTATTTAGTACGAGACTATTTTACGTTGTATACCTCCTGGGAACGCGACACTCGACTCAGACTGTTATAAGTAATAATTTGTCTGTTTACTTTTTTGGAAAACGTCAGTCTTATGATTCGGTTGGTTACGATGAGAGATTCAGTCAGATCAGTTGGGTCAGATGGAGAGATATTAAAGTAGGTGCAGGCTTAGCTTTTTCAAAAGTTTTCTTCCTTTGCTACTTTTAAAACTTAGCAATGAATGCGGTTGGTTACGATGAGAGAATCTTAGTTGGATATTGAAATCCCTATTTTCTCTTAAGTTCAAATCCTGTTTTGCTTTTTGGAAAGTGTCGGTCTTCCTTTGATTCGCTATTTAAGTTTAAATTGACTGATATTGTCGCGGCATTTCCACGAAAAACTTGCCGATATCGATTTTTTAAGAGAAGTATTAAATTATAATTTACGAGTTGATACAGTGGAAGCCATTAGCCATATCATAAGCATGAGACGAAAGAAAATCAGCTAACCTGAATTATTCGGCCATTGGGACTCGATGGCCTATGTATGTTAGGGCTAAAATTGAACAATTACAGTGAAGATTACTTATATTTCAAGTTATGAGTAAACTTAGTCATCACTTGATGCAATATCCACAGCGACAGCTGTTATTGTAAACGGAGCCTTATAACTCAATCATTCAGGCCACGTCCAATACGAGTAGCGAGTAGCCATGTATCATGTATATTGTAAATAATGCTACGAAGTGTTGTCTTTCCATTCTATCAGAGGAAGTGTCATGTCTCCAGCGTCACATTCCCAACTCAACCATCCAGGTCTCCAGCGGAACATATACACACCAGTAATAAATACTTCAAGGTTGTCTGTCTATCGTATCGATGCTCTACAAGATATATTTCATCGAGTTCAGAATACTTGGATTTATTTCTTACCTCATCTTTTTGCCCTTGAATCGCGAGGGATTGGGTGGTCGTGCACCGTTTATCATGATCAACACATCGCCGGCTCACTACAGAGCACGGGTCTCCTCTCAGAGTGAGAAGGATTTTGGCCATAGTCTTCTACACTGGCCATGTGCGGATTGGTAGACTTCACACACCTTTGAGAACATTATGGAGAAGTCTCAGGCATGCAGGTTTTCTCACGATGTTTTCCTTCACCATTAAAGCAACTGAGATTTAATTATTTTAAAACGCACATAACTCCGATAAGTTAGAGGTGCGTGCCCGGGATCGAATCCCCGACCTCCGATTAGAAGGCGGACGTCCTAACCGCTAGGCTATCACAGCTTGCATAGCATGCACCGTTACATATTTGATGACATATTAACCCTTGACTGAGATCTCACTTGGTGGTAAGTGACTATGGAAGGTACAAGGGATTTTCTTCAACAAAACGACAGACAAAACTCCACCATTCAACTAAGTTGCTGACGCAACTGTGAAGCTCTCCGCCTCCCACTTGCCCACCACGACGACATGAACCACAACCACAGTCGCTGCCACTCACTCGTGACTGTCAGTTATTGAGGAAGCCACAACATACTCTCTACACCCATCATCACCCTTATCACAAAGCAATAAAGTTCATTGTAAATGATACCAGCTGCAGTGTAAAGTTGTGGCAGTGACCACGGGCAGGCGTGACTGCGAGCTCGAATTGCCAATTACGCTACATTAACTAACTGTCGCTACATTTCTCGAGGCGACAATAAAAATAATCTATATCTATAGACAAATGACTGTCTATCTATAAGATGGAAAGAGTTATGCTTGGAATTACTCTACGTGACCTAATCAGAAATGAGGAGAACCAGAGTTACCGACATACCTACATCAGCGTGTGACAAAGATGAAGTGGCAATGGGCATCAGCGCACATAGTTCGTACAACCGATAGACGTTGGAGTCCCAAGGTGCTAGAATGGCGACCTCGTACCAGAAAGCGCAACGTTGGAAGACCCCCCAGTAGATGGACAGATGACATCAAACGAGTCGCAGGGAGCCGCTGGATGGCGGCGGCGGCGGCGCAAGACTAGCGTGCGAACTGTGGAGTGTGGGTGTCCCTACAAGAGACCTAAGTATATCCAGCTGTGTACGTCTATTGGTTGACAATCATTCATCATGATGAGCTGGAACTGCGGACTTGACTTGCCTTTTGTTGTATACTTACGTACAATGTTAGATAGGTAGCTAGATACCTCCTAGGGTACACATTATTATCAAAACCAAACACCCGTAGGCCGTATTTAAATTTTTGTCTGTCTTTGTTTCTCTCTCCGACTTTATCTGTCAAACACTTTGCGGAAGTCCAATTTACCCCGTCTCCCACCAGACAAGAGACTCGAAAAAGGGAATTAAACCTGGGACCTTTCCTGGGAACCTGGGACCTTTCCTGGGAACCTGGGACCTTTCCTGGGAACCTGGGACATAAGACTACAATCGCTCACCATTGCGCCTGGATTGCGCGAAGGTCGTCAAAATTCCACGAGAAAACAGTTATTTCTCGCAAACGAAGTCACGGGCAATTGCTAGTAAAAAAAACCGACCAAGTTCAAGTCAGACTCGCGCACTGAGGGTTCCGTACTACAATACTATTTTATCGACATTTTGCACGATAAATCAAAAACTATTATGCCTGAAAATAAATAAAAATCTGTTTTAGAATGTACAGGTAAAGCCCTTTCATATTGCACCACACTTGTATTAAGTTGAAAATAGCAATATTTGTTCATGAACTCATTTTTTTTTCTTGTGATGTAACCACAAATTCACGGTTTCAGATTTTTCCCCTCATGTCTACTAGACCTACCTTTCTTTCAAATTTCATGATTCTAGGTCAACAGGAAGTACCCTATAGGTTTCTTGACAGACAGACAGACAACAAAGTGATTCTATAAGGGTTCCTTTCTTCCTTTTGAGGTACGGAACCCTAAAAATAAATGGTGATACACTATCGCGTCCATTTTTTGTGGCTCGGAATCGCTCACCTGGGGCCCATTGCTGGCAGACACTGTATCTGTTAGGGACAGCTCTATACTACTCACGTGCTATTTATTACTACTGGTACAGAATAATGTAAAGGAAAGGGTCATTGTTGCTGCAGTTTTTTTATTGCGTTGATTTCTTATCCTGCTGGGACCAAAAATTGTAAAATAAAGATAGAAATCACGAAAATATTGTTGGCTATGTATTTTACTAAGTAACTTTTATACAGAAATGCAATATATAGCGAATATTAATTGTTTTGTCACATGAATGTTCAAAAAAAGTTTTCAGGGTTCATGTTTGTTAGTTCCTTTGTTCCACTATAACTTCTAAATGCCTGAACTCTTGGAATGTGGGATTACCTATCGTTAGAATTCTTCCAT
The DNA here is from genome assembly GCF_902806685.2 of Maniola hyperantus. NCBI lineage: Eukaryota > Metazoa > Arthropoda > Insecta > Lepidoptera > Nymphalidae > Maniola > Maniola hyperantus. The sequence goes on along the minus strand of NC_048553.1, from coordinate 13,695,222 downwards.
CGTTCCAAGTGACACTGACTACAAATTTTTTGAAAACAAAATCAATGTGGTGACTGTATGGCGCTATTTTCAAACGTGAAAGAAATCTTCAGTAATTATTTGTTGTAGGTAAGTACATAATATGTTAGAGATCATATCAGTGGAGGTCTACCGGGTACTTTATAGAGCTCGCAAAGTTTGAGCTGTATGCTAGTATGCCAATATCTGTATCTGTAAATATCTCCGATCAAACTCAAACTCAAATTATTTATTCAGAATTGGTAAACTTTTACGCTTCCTGATTGTCAATTTTTTTTATTTGGAAGATGATATGATATAGTGGTGATAATTAATACGTACGTAGAACTAAAGCTACGAGGGTTCCAAACGCGATATACCTAAATATTTTACCCATTCGAGTTACAACAGGCAGACATTCATGTCGCTGACAACAAAAAGGCCAAAAAGCGATCACACGTGATACGACGGTCACACGTCACACGTCATGGTGAGTAACGACACATAGTCACCATTATAGCAATGAGCCGTGATGAAAGACGCGCTAACCTTACTTCACACACGCTCAATATATCGCTACACCACCGCACGCCATTACAAACCCTACCACAACTACATAGAGCTCAATGTAGCACGTCCGTTTATACGTCCAGATGCAATAACAGCATGTGCGTTATATTATACGCGCCACGATGAAAATTAAGTTCAATAATAAGGACATTCAGACTTCAGCGCGCTCGCATTTGGCACACGTAGCTAGAGCGTCGCGTCGTCCAAACAAACCTGTGCGAACAGAGCGACACGCCATGCGCACCTCCACAGTGGCAATCGGGGTATGAGGTGCGGGGACGCCCCGCACGTCACCCGCACTCGCTCGCACCGGCGGCGGCGCGGCGGGCGGGGTGATGACGTATCTCGCGACAGACTTGCGACAGGCGTTAATCTCGCGATCATTGCTGTCAAACGTCCCGCTACAGAGAGACAGCAATAGCCACAAAGCAGAATAAGAAAAAGAAGAAGAGAGACAGCAAATGAACTGTCGCGTTGCTGTCGCTACTGCAACGTTTTACGTAATCACCCCGCCGCCGGTTAGCACGGGGGATGTGCGGGTGTGCGGGGCGTTCCGTCCCGATTGCTATACGTACTACGTACAGGTTCGCGTCGTGGACGCTCCCGCATCACGTCCCGCATTCCGCGTTCGTGACGCGCAGGTGTGGCCGTAGCTTTGGACTAGTATATAACATCCGGTAGACTGATATTATGAGCAACCTTTATAATATATATCTACTTCAAAAACATTGTCAAAGAAATTCTCTGTTTTGGAACATCAACATCCCATACTTCCATTTATCTCTGCCTCGTATTTCTCATTGTTGAGGGTCGTGGCCCCTTTCCATGGTGGGTTTTTACACGACTGCTGTTTTCAGGAATCATGTATGTATGTGAGTTTCTTTGTTTCACCATAACCCCTAAATGTCTGAACAAATTTGGATGTAAGGGTAATCTAAACATTATCAGCTCGAGTGACACAAAATCCATACTGATATCTCAGCGAAAGTGTCTCTGTCTGTCTGTCTGCTAACCGTTCATGGCCCATCCGTTCAACCGATTTTGAAGCAAAGCATATCTACTGATAATAATAGTAATGAGCAAAATAACTACTAAATGACATCCACCACACGTGACGAATCAACATCTGTGTATGAACCATTATCTAAAAGTCCTTCCAGTCGAAACACGCTAAAGCCGCTCTATTTGACAACTCAACTAGAGATGAACTGTTTCACAGGTAGCTAGTGAAAATCACGTGAAAAGCCTTTTCATAATATGTACACCTGTGAAAAATCACTAAGAAATATCTTTTTTATCACAAAGTTTGAAAATAATTCGGCTTTATTAGATGATGCCGTCGTCCGCGTGGATTGAGGTTTACAAGTCCCGTGGGAACTGTTTGATTTTCCGGGATAGAAAGGAACCTATTTCCTTTCCCGGGATGCTGTGACGTTGTAAATTTTGAACTACTAACTAGCGTTTCGTTTTTAATAAAAATCAATTTTGTTCAAAGTATGTTGGTGCCACCTAGCATCAAGGTGCAGAACTACGCGTGGGTCGATGTTCAGAGTTCATTCGAGCCACAATAGATGGCGTTTGCTTCGTTGTCAATTGTCGTAAAAATAAAACAAAATAATTAAATAAAACCATAATATCATTTGTTTATTGTTAAGTCATTAACAAAACGGTTCTTATAATATATCCTTAGGTTCTGCAAATATTCAAAAATGAATTGGCTTTATGATCAAACTAACTGAGAGCGGCCACACTCGGGTTGCGTCTGGCAACACCGATAGGTGAGATTTAGAATTTTCCTGGAGTCAACATGTGAAGACGAATTTTTTTCGTTCCAGGAAAATCTCACTCCTTTTCGCCCATGGCTTCGCCTGGGAAAATACAATAGTTATAAATTTTAGTCATCCTAACGTATTTCAATGTTTCATCAATTATGTTCCAGTTATTTTATCTTCCCAAATAAATGAGGATAATGGGTTGTGGGTGGACTTCTGAAAACCATTGGTGGCCAGGAGTTCAATAGGGTTTACGTCTACGTTTTACGTTTAGCTTCAGTTTTCCGTTTTAGTTTTCCGGTTGCGTTTTCGGTTTTCGTATTTATTTCTTTTGCACATTCACGTTGACAACTTAATTGCTATGGATAAGACTTGGTGAAAATCTTTGTAATGAAACATTTCGGTTGTGAAGAATCAAATAAATTGAGTTTTGGATCTTGGCCGATGCCGTCCAGCTACCTTGCAGTCTTCGCACCTACAAGTAAGCAAATGTTTGTATCCTGGAACAGTTTAGTGAACCTTCTTAGTGTATGTGTACAGTAAGAACCCTGTCTTTACTACTGAGCTTTTATTTTGAAACAATTTTATGAATTTTACTGTGTCATTGTCTATTCCATGCAAATGGCATCTTAAATTTAAAACATAGATCTTATGTACTATCTACCTAAGTCATTCTAATGTATCTAAATTAAGTCTTGGCATTAAGCTAGAATAACTAAGCATTATTAGCCATCATTCTGTATTAAGCGACCCCGGTAAAAGTTACATTAAAACAATTTTGCCTAACATCTAGCAAATTTCATTTATAACACCTCATATGCATTACAAGGGAGTCGACGGCTAGCTTCTATTCTTTACTAGGTAGATAGATCAAGTAAAGTAAATTAAAATTATTTTTTTTCCTCTAATCTTTGTAAGGTGGTAGATTATTCCGTATCCGGGTATATTTCTATTCCGCCCGATTTACCACCCTTACAAATGGCGCCCGAACGTTTTTTTATATAGTTATTTCTGTATATTTTGAGAAATTTTGTGAATTTTATGAAATGTACTCCGCTGATTGTACAATTTTCTAAGTAGTGACACATTGCAAAGAGCACTAGGCTGTTTTTATGGTTAACTAACTAAATAATAACTAATAGTTAGAAATTTTGTTTGATAGTTTAAGTAATTTTCTGAGTATAGTCCAACATTGGTTTTTTTTCTTATTTAATTAACACATTATAAATGGTGTTTATGCCGTTCAATTATGTTATTTGACTTACCTTGGAGGTGTATAAGTGAATGTTTGCCTTCAGTTTAGTAATAAACATTGCTTAACTGAGTTGTTGTTGGGTATTGCTTTCAATAGTAAGTACATCTTATGTTTGAAAATTCCGGTAACTTAGTATAATTAAAGTTTTGAAACGCTATGTCCTGTTAACTAGTTACACACATACATTTATAAATACTAAGAGTTACAACTTGTGAAACTAAATATATAAACTATATTCAGAGATTACATTAAGTTCAAGTATGAAGTTATGAACAATTTTTTTTCAGTGACTTGATACTTCATTATTTTGTTGAAATTTTGTTTAGAGCTGTGTTAAGGTTATGATAAAAGCTACTTCACACACAAAACATGTTAAGTTTAATTGAATGCTGGTAGTTTAAAGTGACATTTAGAAACAGATTTTGTTGTATTTTAGGTTATGTGTTAAAAGTGTAAAGTAACAGTCATCAAACCATTGCACAATCTCTTTGTTTTTTTTTGAAAGATAATATGCTAGTCAGAGTTCATTGCAACTTTGTCGCCTGTTTACTTTTGTAATTGTAAAGGTTGTAACACACTGTGTACTCATAAAGGTGATACTGCACCTTACAATCATTTATTCAATTTTGGGAAGTTTTATTTTGTATATTTTGTTTACTATAGTAATAATATGTGCTTGTATTATTAACAATATTTTGGAATAGGAACATAATTGATAAAATAGTTAGGATAGACTTAAGAATATTGTTTTGTTGTGTATTTTGCTTGTGTATATTTAATAGTTTAAATAACTTCTTTTGTGTTTGTGTTTAACCAATTTGTATAAGGCTAAACATAGACAGTTACACAAGCTCGATATTTTGTTAAATGTGTTTTGACTTAACACAATGGAACAGACTTTTGCCCAGTTTCATTCACTTTTGAAGGACGAATTGTGTTATGAGGTATCCATTCGTTCCGAAACCCCAGCACCTACAGTGCTAGGTTTAAAGAAACAGTTAAAACAATTAATTCAGGAAATTCCTTCTGAATCAATTTTAGAGACGGATTTCACTTCTGAAAGTGAGTTAGGGGTTATTACTAAAAAACTTCAAGACTTAGAAGATTTATTAAAAAAGTGTTCTGACACCAAAGATAGACATGCCCTCTGTAGGTCTAAAGCTTTAGCTTCACATTTGTACTTTAGAATTTTGAGAATACAGTGTTCCGAACTCAGCTTAATAAGTAGGAAGAGTGAATTACATACAAAGTTGCAGAGTTTGATTTCCAGATTAGATGCTGACAATGAGTCGTCTCACGACGAATCACTGGATTCCGAGAGTACCGCCGTTGACTGCACTGGTGATAAAAATGTTGCCAAGTGGAAGTTAAATTTCAACGGACAGGGTGATCCGCGCAGTTTCATCGAACGCGTTGAGGAATATAAAAGATCTTATGGCGTTTCAGATGGAAAATTATTTGTTTCTGCATTTCATCTTTTTACAGGCCGAGCATTGTTATGGTACAGAGGCAACAAATGTCAAGTTTCGTCTTGGTCAGAATTGAAAACTTTATTTTTAGAGGAATTTGATGCAGTAGATTATGACTACAGGTTGCTAGGTGAAATTCGAGCAAGAACACAAGGCTCTGAAGAACCTGTGTCTATCTATTTCGCTATAATGTTTTGCATGTTTTCAAGGTTGTCAACACCACTTTCCGAAGAACAAAAGTTACAAATTTTATTACATAATATTCGCCCTTTTTACTCAGAACAATTAGCTCTTGTTGACATTAAGTCTGTCGCAATGTTGAAGGAAAAGTGTCGCAAACTAGAGGCTGCGAGGCAGCGTTCCGCCTTATTTTCTGAGCCTACTAACAGTAAGGCAACTTTAAGTTCAGAGTTTGCTTACAAACAAGTGACAAAACAGATAAACACACTTTCAGTCACACCTGCACCTAAGGTTGATACAAGTAAAGGCACTAATTTTACGAAAACAAATAAACAACTATGTTACAAGTGCGGCAAGGGTAACCATTCCTTTAAATTTTGCAGGACAGTTCCGAAATTTATTAGATGTTTTTCGTGTGGACGTCAGAACTTTACAGTAAAGACATGTCCAAGTTGTAGTAAAAAGGCGATTAGTAAACCCGCTCCGGACAAAAATTCAAAAAACTAATTAGTAAGAACTGTGCAGAGACACAAGTAAAGAACTTGGTCATTAACAACAAAACATCCCTTTTACCTGACACAGTTCTGTATTCAGTGGATAAACGAGACTTTAGGCCACATTTAAAGGTTTTTGTTGACGGTTTTGAGATTACAGGTTTACTAGATTCCGGTGCTTGCGCGTCAATTTTGGGTAACCAGGCGCACAAGGTTTTTTTGAGAGTCGGTTATAAATTGCATAGCAGTATTGATACCACATTTTCAGTGGCAAATGGAGACAAACTTGATTGCATGGGTTATATGTTTATTCCGATTACTTATAATTCCGTAACTCACATAATAAAATTTTTTGTAGTACCCTCTATAATAGCGGATGTTATTTTTGGCTGTGACTTTTGGAAAACATTTCAGTTAGCCCCTGGCATTTTTGATAATTTAGAATTAATTAAGGCACCTTCTCAATTTTACAATATTTGTGCGATTGATAATGAACAAATTCATACCATCACTTCTTTTGAAAACTTATCATCTCAACAGAAAGAATTAGCCCAATCTGTAGTAAATAAATTTTTAGATATTTCTTCAGCGAAAATTGGATTGGGTAGAACAAAATTAATTGAACATGTTATTGACACCGGTGATGCCTTCCCAATAAAAATAAAACAATATCCACTTTCTCCCGAAAAGAAGGAAGCTTTAAGTAAAGAGTTAGATAGGATGCTGGAAATGGACGTAGTTACTCCGAGTGAAAGCCCTTGGAATAATCCAGCAATTTTAGTGAAAAAGGCAAATGGAGACTGGAGATTTTGCCTAGATTGCAGGAAATTAAATTCAGTGACAAAGGGGGATTCATACTCAATACCGTACATTCCACAAATTCTAGATAGCTTGAAAGAGGCAAGGTTTTTATCATCGATTGATTTAAGTTCAAGTTTCTGGCAAATTCCATTAGCTGACGACTCTCAGGAAAAAACCAGTTTTACAGTTCCTGGTAGAGGGTTATTCAAATTTAAAGTCATGCCGTTTGGCCTATGCGGTGCACCAGCACGACAGCAGAGGTTAATGGACCAGTTATTTAATCAAAATTTTTGTAGTGATATTGAAAATGGAATAGTATTTTGTTATATAGATGATATTGTTATTTGTTCTGCTGATTTTGAAACCCATTTAATTTTATTAAACAGAGTTCTGGATAAACTAAAAATGGCTCAACTATCCATAAATTTTGATAAATGTAATTTTTTTCGAAACTCTTTGAAATATTTAGGGTATATAGTGGATGAATTTGGTTTACGCACAGATCCTGGAAAAGTTGCCGCAGTTTTGAACTTTCCGACCCCAAAAACTGCACAGGAGGTAAAGATTTTCCTAGGCACTTGTTCTTGGTACAGGCGCTTTATTAGGAATTTTTCAACCATCGCTGCACCACTCAATAGACTAACGAGTAAAGGAAAGAACGCACCTAAATTTGAGTGGAGCGAACAGGCAGAGGTAGCATTTAATACATTGAAGAATGCGTTGGTAACCGCACCTGTTCTTGCGGTACCGAATTTTGAAAAACCATTCAAAATACATTGTGATGCTTCTGCATATGGTGTTGGCGGTATGCTAACGCAAGAAACCGATGGTTGCGATCATCCCATTGCGTATGTCAGTAGGAGCCTAAATAAAAACGAAAGGAATTACAGCGCGACGGAACGCGAGGCTCTAGCTGTGATTTTTGCAGTGGAGAAATTTCAGGCTTATTTTGGTTCCAAGCCAGTCACAATTATCACAGACCATGCATCCCTAAAGTGGTTCTTAAATTTAGAAAATCCCTCAGGACGACTCGCCAGATGGGGTTGTAGATTATCACAGTATAATTTTGTTATCGAACATAGGAAGGGTTGTGATAATGTAGTTCCGGATACCTTGTCGAGACTCATACACGTAGATGTAGTTGGTGATCGTAATGATAACTCTAGTCAACAAGTTTTGGTAGATGACTGGTATGACAAAACATTTAATGGCTGTAAAATCAATCCAGCAAATTTTCCGAATTTTAGTATTTTGAACGATAAACTATATCGTTACAGTAAATGTAAATACCAGCTTCTCAGTGAGTTCGACTGGAAAGAGGTAGTCCACAAGAACGACATCCTTAGAATTATGCAACAAAACCATGCAGATGCAACTGCAGGTCATTTTGGTGTGTTCAAAACTCATCGCAGATTATCCCTCAGATATTTTTGGCGTGGTATGTATAAGGACGTGGTTGAGTACGTTAAGAATTGTGATACTTGCTCTGCGTATAAATACACGACATCAGCAACTCCAGGTCTGCTAGGGAAGCCTAAAGTCTGCGAGAGACCTTTTCAGGTCATTTCGGCTGATTTAGTCGGACCTTTGCCTAGGTCTAAATCAGGATTTACATTTCTTTTTGTGGTGACGTGTTGTTTTTCGAAATATACAATGTTGTTTCCGTTACGGCGTGCCACAGGTGCCGCTGTTGTTAAAGCGCTAGAGAATTTTGTATTTTTGAACCATAGTGTTCCAGAGACTGTGATTGTGGACAATGGGTCCCAATTTACAGGATCTGAATTCCGTAATCTCATTAAGCGTTATAATATTCCGAAATTACACTACACACCACTGTACACTCCGCAAGTTAACCTTGTTGAGAGGTACAATAAGGTTGTTATGACTGCTGTAGCCGCTTTTGTGAAAGATAACCACAGGTCCTGGGACGAAAACCTGTACAAGGTCCAGTTCGCCATAAACAGTGCGGTTAATGAATCCACTGGATTCTCCCCGTTCTTCCTTGTCCACGCTAGAGAACCGGTCTTAAATGGTTCCTTCTATAAGGACACGGATAAGGAGTACGAGGCCGGAATTCCAAGGGAGGAATACGCAGGAAAGTTTGGATCTTTGGAGGACATATTTGGTCAGGTTAGGAGAAATTTGTTTCAGGCTCATGCAGAGTATGCAACGCATTACAACTTAAGGCGTAGGTCTGCAAGCTATTCTGTTGGGGATATAGTGTGGAAAAAGACCTATCCACAAAGCGACGCTACAAATTTTTTCGCAGCTAAGCTGGCACCTAAGTATGAAAAGTGCAGGGTTGTCAAGGTTTTGTCACCTTTGGTTTACGAACTAGTTAGAGTAGCTGACAACCACCCAATAGGCACTTGGCATATTAAGGATATTAAGAAGTAGATATTTGCCATTACTTAGTTTGGTCTAAACTGTTTGAATATTTAAGTTATCAATATTCAATTAGGAATTTGAATGAGTGTAGTGATGTTCTGAGTTAACAGTTACATTACCATGGTTCAGTTGAGGAGGAATGTAGTGGATGTATGTAGGGATGAATATGTGATGATTGGAATGTTTGTGGTAGACCAACCGGTTGAGAAAGTAAAAATGCAAATATCGTACTTTGGGCATAACGAAAAGGGGGGGTTTTGTGTTTTGTTTTCGTTTTCCTTCTAGATAATGGATCATTTCTGTTATTTTTCCGATTCTGTTCCGAGATCTATTTTCTAGGAGAGTTATTTCGTTTTTTTTTCTCATATTCCGATTTTGATTCGGTTTTATTTTTCCGAATGGGATAGAGAACGGTTGCCATATCAGATGGACCCGTTCACAACCAGATTTTCCGTATTTGTTGAGTAACAAATATTAAGATGGTAGTTTAAAAGAGTGAACCACCGTAGGCCTAGACGCATTCTATCAGTCAGCTGAAGAATGATGCCAAGATGTTTCCACTCAAGTGTCTTAGACACCATGAAGTTTTTTTGTATATATTCTTTTTAGAAGTTAGGGTTGTGTAGTTAAGTATAATGTATAAAACCTTACACTGTTTTCAGTATATTTATTTTGTTAGACAATTTTCCTTGTTAGTAGTAGATGTGCGTTCACGCGTAACTTCTGTGTTTTTCTTGTTTGTTTCAGGCAAATTGTTAGTAGTTGTTGGATGACGCTGAGGGCAGCGTGGTTCAACCTGTTGAACCTTTTCGTAGGAGGGGAAGTATTGTGACGTTGTAAATTTTGAACTACTAACTAGCGTTTCGTTTTTAATAAAAATCAATTTTGTTCAAAGTATGTTGGTGCCACCTAGCATCAAGGTGCAGAACTACGCGTGGGTCGATGTTCAGAGTTCATTCGAGCCACAATAGATGGCGTTTGCTTCGTTGTCAATTGTCGTAAAAATAAAACAAAATAATTAAATAAAACCATAATATCATTTGTTTATTGTTAAGTCATTAACAAAACGGTTCTTATAATATATCCTTAGGTTCTGCAAATATTCAAAAATGAATTGGCTTTATGATCAAACTAACTGAGAGCGGCCACACTCGGGTTGCGTCTGGCAACACCGATAGGTGAGATTTAGAATTTTCCTGGAGTCAACATGTGAAGACGAATTTTTTTCGTTCCAGGAAAATCTCACTCCTTTTCGCCCATGGCTTCGCCTGGGAAAATACAATAGTTATAAATTTTAGTCATCCTAACGTATTTCAATGTTTCATCAATTATGTTCCAGTTATTTTATCTTCCCAAATAAATGAGGATAATGGGTTGTGGGTGGACTTCTGAAAACCATTGGTGGCCAGGAGTTCAATAGGGTTTACGTCTACGTTTTACGTTTAGCTTCAGTTTTCCGTTTTAGTTTTCCGGTTGCGTTTTCGGTTTTCGTATTTATTTCTTTTGCACATTCACGTTGACAACTTAATTGCTATGGATAAGACTTGGTGAAAATCTTTGTAATGAAACATTTCGGTTGTGAAGAATCAAATAAATTGAGTTTTGGATCTTGGCCGATGCCGTCCAGCTACCTTGCAGTCTTCGCACCTACAAGTAAGCAAATGTTTGTATCCTGGAACAGTTTAGTGAACCTTCTTAGTGTATGTGTACAGTAAGAACCCTGTCTTTACTACTGAGCTTTTATTTTGAAACAATTTTATGAATTTTACTGTGTCATTGTCTATTCCATGCAAATGGCATCTTAAATTTAAAACATAGATCTTATGTACTATCTACCTAAGTCATTCTAATGTATCTAAATTAAGTCTTGGCATTAAGCTAGAATAACTAAGCATTATTAGCCATCATTCTGTATTAAGCGACCCCGGTAAAAGTTACATTAAAAACAATTTTGCCTAACATCTAGCAAATTTCATTTATAACACCTCATATGCATTACAAGGGAGTCGACGGCTAGCTTCTATTCTTTACTAGGTAGATAGATCAAGTAAAGTAAATTAAAATTATTTTTTTTCCTCTAATCTTTGTAAGGTGGTAGATTATTCCGTATCCGGGTATATTTCTATTCCGCCCGATTTACCACCCTTACAATGCAAGCTATCTCTGCACCAAATTTCGTCAAAATCGGTTGAATGGATGGGTCGTGAAAGGCTGGCAGGCAGATACTTTCGCATTTATAATATTAGTATGGATAGTATGGATTATAAAATGCGCACGGTCATCACTGAGTTATATTAATATTATAGATCAATGGCGGCCATCGATCTATAGAGCGTGCAAGCGAGAGCACTCGCATCGCTGCGTGTTAGACAGTGAAAATATCTAGTTCAATTAACAATCACTATTGATTGTGATCATAGTTCCTAGTATTAATGTAGCAAACGATTGTACATGGAAAAATTGAATAATCCCTTTCCGTAAAGTCGCCTATGAAATCGTAGTGAAGAAAATTAATGATTTCACCATATGAAAATGATTAGAAAATGAAAACTAGCAATAATGGGCATCGCTATGTGGCCATACTAAACATTTATGCGCAGTTAGTGGAACAATCCCCATTAAGCCGGCTAGAGCGCCGAGCGTGTTTTATCGCCTTTGTACGGCTGCAACAATTCGTACCGTAACGCTGGGTACGGGCTGATACGACTAAGAGTACGCTCACACTGACAGCGTAACGTCGCTCAACCGCCTCATACCAGCGGTGGGGAAATCTAGGGAAAATCTAGCAAAGTGGGGCTTCATCTCTGACATGATACGGAGTGCATCTGTGGTCATCCGAGACAGACCATTGCGCTCATGAGTGGGTTCCCTGCGTGCGGCGTGCCCGACAACCTGCACGAGCGAGGAGCTGCACGAGGCTACCGACCGAGATATCGCGGTTGCGGCTTTTTGGGCTGCCCGTATTTGAGGTGACCGTCGACTCGAGAAGAAGAAGTGTAACGTGAATTTGAGAAAAAGTGTTTTTTTTTTTGTATACACGTTTCTTACGTTCATCTCATCAATTTTTGGTCAATCAAATATTCTCATTGAGTTATTTCTGGCCAAACAAAATCCAACATCAAATTGTCGTTCACAAACGCCCGTCGCGTTTCGCCGCCAGTGTGAAGTGACTCTTAGCCGCTCCAGGCCATATGCGCCAGATTAAACTATAGGGTTTCTCGTAAAGGTTTTATAAAAAGCCACATGGAACCGGCCGGGCTGGTACTTAATATCTACCTATACATACTCCTGCAGAGATAAAATGTAGGTTCAGTGCGAATTATTGCGTCCTCCAGGGCTTCTAAGCCTTTGACTGCGAGGCTTAACGGGCTTAAATCCTTCGTCCTTGTTTTGTTACCTACTACCTATAGCACAGATACTGTTCGACCTAACCTTTCCTATTGTACATAACTAGATTATGCGTGATGTTCTTGTCTGAAACTGCTTACATTGTAAGACTGCGATTTGTTTTGTTTTTGTTCAGATACAAGTTAGCCGTTGACTGCAAACACGCCTGGTGGTAAGTGATGATGCAGTCTAAGATGGAAGCGGGCTAAGCTGGAAGGGGTTTGGCATTTGCTTTTTCAAACCCATGCCCCTTTGGTTTCTACACGGCATCGTACCGGAACGCTGTATCCTTCCGCCAAACCAGACCAGAGCTTCTTTAGAGACTTCAAGATTGTTTTTAGGGTTCCGTACGTTCTGTTCCGTGACTGCAGCGCTGGTTGTCAGGCATCACCCCTACTGATAGCACGGACTGATCGGTAGCGTAATACCTACTGTCATCCTCAACCCTTCGCCGGCTCACTACTGAGCACGGGCCTCCTCTCAGAGTGAAAAGGGTCTGGCCATAGTCCACCATCCACCACGCCGCGCTGGTCAGATGCGGATTCTTTACTGTATAGTGATACAATGTTAAACGTATTTATATCTTATATCTTATATTATTCAGCCTTTAACGCGATTGACCGCGTTCTCACTTGATGGTAAGTGACGCTGTTGTTTAATTTCACCGTTAAGTGTTCACCCTAATCGGTTTCTACGCGGTATCGCACAAGGAACACTTGACGGCACAGCTTTAACGGTTGGCAACTAGCTACGGCCGAAGCTACCTACCAGACTAGACATGAGGGAATTTACCAAAAGTTTCCAAAATAAATCAGCCGGGAATCGAACTAGGAAATATTGCTTTAAAGCCCACAGCGCTAACCACTCCAGACATTTCTATAGATAAGATATCCACTCCGCTCTCCACACGAGTAGTGTGAATATTGTGTGTGTCTGTGTGTGTGTGTGTGTGTGTGTGTGTGTGCGTGGGATGGTGCGTGATGGATTGTAAATGTTAATTTGACAGCCTTTCCAATTACCGCCAATAGCACAATAAACAATTAATTTAATTGATGGGTTCCGTAGCTCAAGCCCTAATCTTAAATTGCTTGAAAATTAATAATTAAATTGAGCCTCAATAGCTCAACCGGTATAGGAGTGGACTGAAAACCGAAAGGTCGACGGTTCAAACCCCGCCCGTTGCACTATTGTCGTAGGTACCTACTCCTAGCACAAGCCTGACGCTTAGTTGAAGAGGAAAGGGGAATATTAGTCATTTAACATGGCTAATATTCTTAAAAAAAAAACTTGGTATACATCTTTAGAGAATCTGACTACACATCCGACATGCTTGGAACGTATCGGCCCCTGACTTGTTGGCACATATGTAGAATGTTATATGTATTAATTATTTAGTATCTCTGTCTATAATATCCAGCTTTATTAGGCTATCGAACTATCGAGCTACAATGTTGCCTTAAAGAATAAATAAATTATGTACGTCGCATTGTTTAAAACTAAAGTGAAATAAGTTAGGGTTTCCTGATCGCCGATCGCCGATCGCCGATCGCAACATGCAACATGCAACCACGTGGATAATAATAACTTAACTGTAATGTAAGTGGTAACCACGGTAATAATAAGTTAACTTTAATTAAACAGTTCCCTTTAAACCGATCAAGATTACAATATTGCAGTCTACAAGGTTTCGTAATAAAGAAACATTGTAAGGGGAGGCAAGTGTGTATCGTGAGTAGCTTGGGATTGTTCCGTAGCCGGATTTTTTGAGGAATTTGAACGAAATAATATAATACTGATTTCTACTTAAATATAAAAAATATAAAACTGACTAGAAAGTCAAAAAATATTTTTTGTTTCTACCCGTACGAACGTCGTGTTTTTGTTTATTTTTATGCTCGCTTAGAAACAAAAATTATTTTTTCACTTTGTAGTGGCTTTGGAAGTCAATTTTTGAAAATAATTATTATTTTAAGCTTTTTAGTGTAAGCAGTCATTGCTTGAATATCCTCACGATGTCTCATATTTAATTGCTTCAAAAGGCCCATAACTCCGAAAAGTTTGAGGTGCGTGCAAAATCAGTTAAAGTACCTCCTGAACATGAACTGTGTGAATTTGAAATGAAAATGTTTAGTGTCGTTTAGTTGACCCCCACGAGTGACTCCTTGTTAAATAGGTGAGTAGTTAGATATTTTAAAATTATTATGAAGTTTTCAGATAGTTTTTGAAAAATTCTCTCGCTTATGAAATAATGCCCTTCAAAATAGCGGCTGCGGAACCCTGCAGAAGCGTGGTGTGAGTTCTGACACGCACTTGGATATTTTTTTCTTCTCAATTCGATCCAAAGATAAATCAGACTTTGATGGAGCTATAAATAACGACGTGATAAGTGATAACGTTGTAGCCATCACAGAGGGCGCTAGAAAGGTTATCAAAAAAAATCTTTGAAATGTAAAAATCTTTCCATCAACCCATCGCATGAGCACGGGTTTCATCTCAGAATGGTAAGGGTTTAGTAATGTCCACCACACTGGCCAAGTGCCGATTGGCAGAACTCACAAACCTTTGAGAACCCTCAGTCATGTTTCCTCACGATGTTTTCTTTCACCGTTAAAGCAAGTGATATTTAATTGCTTAAAACGCACATAACTCCGAAAAGTGCGTGCCCGGGATCGAGTCCCCGACCCTCCGATTAAGAGCGCCACGTCTTAACCACTACGCTACGCTTGATATTTTAATAATATCAAGTTTTATATAATATTTGTGTATATGAAAGAGTTGTAACGTCTGTCTGTGAGTGCGGAACGAATGGCCGCCGACAGCCGACGCCGGGAGGTAGAACCATTGAACTAGTAATTCATGTTTTCTCAATACGAACATCTGCGGGATATCCGTCTGTACTACACGTCGCTGCGGGAAAAGCGACTCTAATGCCTTGTCTTACAGTTCAATGTAGTTGGAGAGTATATTTCCAAAGAGCTTGGTCATATAGAAATGTAATGCGCGCGCAGTCTCTTCACATTCGATACACAGAGAGTAATTTAAACTGGACATCTTAGGAAAAGAGCAAACTAACTACGGAAATATTATGTGCATGTCTCTCTAGTTTTAGGGTTCCGTACCTCAAAAGGAAAAAAGGAACACTAATATGATCACTTTGTTGTTTCTGTCCGTCTGTCGTGTCTGTCAAGAAAACCTATTTAGAGTACGTCTATAGGTTAGACCTACCTACCTGCCAAATTTCATGATTCTCGGTCAAAGGAAGTACCTACTCCATAAGTTTTCTTAATAGACACGACAGACAGACAATGAAGAGAGGAACGGCACCCTAGAATGTTTATTTTTAGTTAGGTAGGAAAGTTCCATTCGAAATGATCGAGGAGATAAGACAAAATGTTGTAAAACAAAAAGTCCCTAGAGTGTAATGTTATACTTTATGTAGTCTATTGCAGGTAAGAGTAACCGTCAAGGAAGGCTGGCCTTTTCATACTGAATATCTATTTCTTTTTACTGCAGCATAAAACAATGTAATAGAGTTGAGATATTAATATGAAAACGTCCCTAGGTATACCTATATCATTTTACAAATCTAGGTATTTTTTCCATAATTCTTCAAGAATTTTTAATCAGAAGCGATCATCTCCATGGAAAAGGCGTGATGTTCCTACGGTATCCTAACATGGTTTCATCTATCAGTAGAATTATTTAGGGCGCCTTCAAGTTTGACGCAAAGTGCCGCGCGGAGGCAGCGCGACTGCGTGCGGTGCGCCTCGTTCCTTATGTTTGGGTACCTAGAGGTACTAGGTACATCCCGGTGTAGCATGAATCCACCCGTGTGCAGTGCCCGGCTGCCCGGCTGCCCGGTGAAAACTAAATGACTGTGTGGACTCGAGCATAAAACCAGCATAATTCGGCCGAGAACTACCGAGATCGTCTGGTTCCTCCCCGCAGGCGGGGTATCGACTGTCCACAGCGACTCGGCATCCGGATCGATACCCAGCAGGCGGGGACACCCCGCAGGCGGCGTAACGACCAATGAAACGCCCCCGACACGCGGCATGCGGGGCTCCCCGCCACCGGCTCTCGCCTCAGTCGGCCGCGTCGTACGATAGCCTGCACACGCACAATGTCTGAGCGTTTCACGGAAACACAAATGTACAGCCTGGCGGAGATCTACCGCGACTACGAGTGTCTGTGGAATGTGACCAGTGACTTGTACAAAGACAGGGCTGCGCGGGAAAGTGCCTATCAGAAGATTTTGGAAAGGCTAAACATCCCTGGCCTGACGATAAGAGACATTCCGAAGAAAATTAAAAACCTAAGGTCGTCCTATTACCAAGAAATAAAGAGAATACAAAACAGCATGCGAGCGGGCGCTTGCGAGGATTCCGTATACAAGCCGAAGGTGTCGTGGTTCACGCTCGTGGAGGGATTCCTAAAGCCGTTCAGAAATCAACGCGAAACCGTTTCCTACGTAAGTTTAATAACAACTTTTTTTAGAGACATTATTTTTGAACTGTAGATTAGTAAGTACTTAAATTAATAATGTGTGTTATTAATATCATAAATAAACGTTAACCATGCATTTAATATTAGGTAATGGTTTAAAGTAGGTAGGTAGGTACCTACAAAGATGAAATACCTACTATACCTACTACCCACGACGCACGGTACGGTAGTAGGTAGTAGGTAGGAGGTAGGAGGTAGGTACAATAGTTATACTACCAATGCGTTTGTTGTGTGTGTGTGTGTGTGTGTGTGTGTATGTGTGTATATATGGATGTGTTTTTGTTATCTTTTCGGGGAAAACTATTTAATGCGGTTTTTTGCAGTAAGTAGGTAGTAGGTACCCACCTACAATCTACCTACATAAGTAGGTTCTTAGTAAATAATATGTTTTTTGGTTAGGTAGATTAACTATTACTAGCTATTATAGGCGACAAAAGCGTGTTTAGAATTTTTTACTGTTACCATGTAGGTAGGTAGGTACCTACCTGAAAACTACTGAGTCGATTTTGATGCGGCTTTTTACATTAGACAAGTATTCTTAGATTAAACTCTACGAGCTACCAGGAAACGTTAAAATTTAAGTTACTTACATGTCCAAGTTTATACATTTATGAAGTACTTGTATTCATTAAAACAAATGTTAAATTGTTTAGATATTCTGAAAATGAGCGTAGACAGAATAAACTGTGTCCTATGCAACATACAACAGCACTTTTTGGTAAAAGTATCTTTAATATGGCACCTCAGTTGTACAATAAACTACCAGCATCATTGGCTGACCGAAATCTAAACATTAAAACTTTTAAATATAAAATTAAAGAATTTTTACTTCATAAAAGGTACTATTCCATTAAAGAGTATTTAACAGACACAAATTTATAATAAGTTGTAGCATTTTTTATTAGCAGTCTTTAAATTGTATTGTATTATATTGTTAAATCTTAAATTATTAACTGTATAAAGATAAGTAATAATAGATAATTCAATTGTAATTTACGTCAGTAAGTTGGTTTTATTTTTTATTTTTTTGCATGCCATAATATGGCTATTTGTGGTGAAACTTTAATAACTGACACATCTGTATACCCACATGTGCAATAAAGAATATTTGATTAGATTAGATTTGATTTGAAACGCTGCAGTTCGTGGTGGGTTTTTAAAACTTTTATTTTTCGTCTTGTTACAGAACGATTCCAATTCTGCTTCGGACAGTGAGTTAGAAACACCAAATACGGAACCAATGGTGGAAGCAACCCTCGAAGAAGACTCAATGGCAGACGAAACCGGGGAAGTCGACTGGGGCATGGCTAGCCATGCGGGCATTGCCGTTCAAAGAGAAAACGAAAATTCTTCGCCTGGATTTTTCATGTTGCCCTCAAAGAAACAAGCCAAGAAACGATGTATAGTTAGAAAAGATGACAATATCCATATCGCTCTCGCCAAAGTTGGTAAAATAGCCAACAGTCTCTCCCGAAGTGCGTCTACACTGAGCGACAAAGCCGACGACGAGTTCGACTCGTTCGGCAAATACATAGCCATGACCCTGCGATCTCTGCCCATGGAGCTGGCGATCGCTGGCAAGACTGG
The DNA here is from genome assembly GCF_902806685.2 of Maniola hyperantus. Classification (NCBI taxonomy): domain Eukaryota; kingdom Metazoa; phylum Arthropoda; class Insecta; order Lepidoptera; family Nymphalidae; genus Maniola; species Maniola hyperantus. Next base: position 13,676,816 of record NC_048553.1, on the reverse strand, counting down.
CATCCAGAATGTTCTATCGGAGATTCAACTGAGAGCGTTGCGAGAAAACTCTGAGCTTCCGCTGATACAGTATGACGCTCCGAGGATCAAACTAGAATACCCGTGAGCCCGTGAAGCTCAAAACTCAACAGATTTCAGTTCGATCTCCGGGTCTGGGTAACTTGATTACATACTTTGTAAAATGAAAGTTGTTGTCATTTCAAAATGTTGATGCAATTATAATTTAACCCTAAAAAGAAATGGCTACATATCTTGCCCCTCGCTTCCATGGGTAAATACTTAATTATTATTTAAGTGAGCAAATAATTGTATGTAGCCATATTAGGTAGTGTTCTTAGTTGCGCGTAATTTTAAAATAACTATCAAAATTAATTATATATATTTTTACATATTCGTTAGTATTATTTTTATTAAAATTATCTAAGGATAATATTTATGTTTCACCATTAAAAGTTTTTATGTTCTAATGACTTATAGTAGGTATGCTTATTAGTTACTACATATACATGTAGTAAATAGTAAGCATACTAATATTATAAATGCGAAAGTGTGTCTGTCTGTATGTCTGCTAACTTTTCACGGCCCAACAGTTTAACCGATTTTGATTAAATTTGGTACAGAGTTAGCTTATATCCTGGGGATGGACATACTTTTTGTCCTGAAAAATCAAAAGTTCCATCGAGATTTTATAAAACCTAAATCCACGCGGGCGAAGCCGCGGGAAGGTTCAAAATAAATGAACTGAATATAATTATTAGTATATCAAGGATTAATGATAATACTACTGAATCCTCGAACATAATTCAACGATTAGCAGATTAATGACAGTTAACTACTGATCGTCTGTTACAGTCAGTATAATTAATCCTTTGACTAATGAGAGATGATAACATAAAGCTTGTGGCTATTTTATATTAATTTCGACTAGATGATGCCCGCGACTTCGTCCGTGTGGGTATAGCATTATCATCAAGACATCATCGGTTCACTACTGAGCACAGGTCTCCTCAGGATGACAGGGGTTTGGCCATAGTCTACCACGCTGGCCCAGTGGTGGGAACATAGTGGAGAGCTCTCAGGCATGCAGATCTTCTGTCACCGTTAAAGCAAGTGATATTTCATTGCTTAAAACGCACTCAAAGCTCAAAATGTAGAGGACCCCTCTTTTCGAGGTGCGTGCCCGGGATCGAACCGCCGAACTCCCGAAAAGAAGGTGGACCTCTCACCGATCGTGCGTTATAGAGTATCCAAATTAGCTATAGTGTCCAGATTGGCTGTCCCTGTCAAAACTTATTGAAAATGAATGGTACTTACTTTTATTGTAGGTACACCACAAAATTAGTATTTACAGTAAACTGTACACTCGTAGAAAACAAAACAACAATATAACAGGCTTTATCGCTACTACCTCTTCCAGGCAACCAAAGTGTAATTAACTCCTTTGTCGCCACAACTGACGCGCAACCCGCAACCTTCCTGCTCCATGCAACTCGCACCGTCACAACATTATGTCCAGTTCATGCTACGCTGTGTCATTATTACAATGTATCGCGCCCCATTGGTTCCGTACATGTACAGCGTATGTTGAACAACCTGATAAACTGTGCCACACACTAAAACATTATTACTTGCAATGGAAACTGGCATTTAACTACATATAGATATATGGTCCATTTTTGCGTGTAGTGTGAAGGTCTATGTTTATAGTGTGCACTGTGCAGCTGACAAGTCGAATTCGCTGACGTCACAATGAATCAAGATGTGTCAATGGATACGGCTATAAATCGTTGATTGTAGCCTGCAGCGACGAGCGACGAGCGACGAGCGACGAGCGACGCCGAATCGTGTTTGATGCTCGGTAGAACCGATTTATCAAATATCACATCACTTTACGCTTGTAAACTTATGAATTAGCCAATTATGACATACTAGCTGAATGCCGCGACTTCGTCTGCGAGGAATTTGGTTTTTAAAAATCTCGTGGGAACCCTTTGATTTTTCGCGATAAAAAGTAGCCTATGTGTTAATCTATCTCTATTCCAAATTTCAGCCAAATCCGCCCAGTAGTTTTAGCGTGATTAAGTAACAAACATCCAAACATTTATAATATTATTAGGATTAGGATTTTAGAAGCCTCTGAATTTGGTCAATTCAATTCAGCAGAAAATAACAAACTTTTGACACTGTAGTCCACTTTTCATTCGCAGTCCACGAATACCCCGTGAACGAAAATCGAAACAACATCAAATAATTCGATGCGAAACAACCCATTTCTTTCATAACTTTGAAAAAAACCAGTAAGTATTTTAACAAAAAACAAATTTGTCTAAAACACATTAAAACCATGTTTTTATTTTTTTTAATTTTAAATTTATTTATTTATAGATAGACTAGCTTATGCTCGCGACTTCGTCCGCGTGGACTACACAAATTTCAAACCCCTATTTCCCGCCCTCAGGGGTTGAATTTTCAAAAATCCTTTCTTACCGGATGCCTACGTCGTAATAACTATATCTGCATGCCAAATTTCCACCTGATCCGTCCAAGAGTTTGAGCTGTGCGTTGATAGATCAGTCAGTCAGTCAGTCAGACAGTCAGTCACCTTTTCCTTTTATATATTTAGATTTAGATATCTATTTAGTTAGTACACGTTGCTTTGGTTAGTACACCAGTGCGGCTCGGCTAACTTCACACCTTTGACAACATTATAGAGAACTCTCAGGCATGCAGGTTTATTCACGACTAGCTGATCCCCGCGGCTTCGCCCGCGTAGATTTAGGTTTTTAAAGATCCCGTATAGCCTATGTCACTCAGGAATAATGTAGCTTTCTACTGGTGAAAGAATTTTTAAAATCGGTTTAGTAGTTCTAAAGATTACCCCCTACAAACAAACTTAACGACATTACCTCTTTATATAATACTAGCTGATCCCCGCGGCTTCGCCCGCGTAGATTTAGGTTTTTAAAGATCCCGTATAGCCTATGTCACTCAGGAATAATGTAGCTTTCTACTGGTGAAAGAATTTTTAAAATCGGTTCAGTAGTTCTAAAGATTACCCCCTACAAACAAACTTAACGACATTTACCTCTTTATATAATACTAGCTGATCCCCGCGGCTTCGCCCGCGTAGATTTAGGTTTTTAAAGATCCCGTATAGCCTATGTCACTCAGGAATAATGTAGCTTTCTACTGGTGAAAGAATTTTTAAAATCGGTTCAGTAGTTCTAAAGATTACCCCCTACAAACAAACTTAACGACATTACCTCTTTATATAATACTAGCTGATCCCCGCGGCTTCGCCCGCGTAGATTTAGGTTTTTAAAGATCCCGTATAGCCTATGTCACTCAGGAATAATGTAGCTTTCTACTGGTGAAAGAATTTTTAAAATCGGTTCAGTAGTTCTAAAGATTACCCCCTACAAACAAACTTAACGACATTACCTCTTTATATAATATGATCCCCGCGGCTTCGCCCGCGTAGATTTAGGTTTTTAAAGATCCCGTATAGCCTATGTCACTCAGGAATAATGTAGCTTTCTACTGGTGAAAGAATTTTTAAAATCGGTTCAGTAGTTCTAAAGATTACCCCCTACAAACAAACTTAACGACATTACCTCTTTATATAATACAACGGGCCGTGCAGCAGAAATCGTACTATTTTAATTTCGCCATAACTTCAAAACCAAAACGTCCAATTTTAATCATTCAAAGACCAAATATTATCTCCATAAACTGTTCTTAGTGATGAAATCATTTATTTTGATAAGGATTAATAGCATGAGTAAAATAAACGCGTTTAAATGTAGTCCAAAAAAAATTCAAGATTTTAAATAAAAAAATGGTTGCTGTGCCTCACTCGACATAGATGGGTATAGTGTGTCGCGGACTTTTTTGTAGATATTTATAAGATCTACAATTAATTAGAACATTTTATGGTTCTATCTTTTATAGTTTAGGCAGCGTACGCAAAATAAGTAACTTTTCTGGTTGATTTTTTACACCTTGTGTCCGAAAAACCAAAATATCTTACGGAACCCTATTTTTTCCAAAATAAAATATAGCCTATGTTACTCGTGGATAATGTAGCTTTCGAATGGTGAAAGAATTTTTAAAATCGGTCCAGTAGTTTTTGAGCCTATTCAGTACAATCAAACAAACAAACAAACAAACAAACAAACAAACAAACAAAGTTTTCCTCTTTATAATATTAGTGTAGACAACGGGCCGTGCAGCAGAAATCGTAATATTTTAATTTCGCCATAACTTCAAAACCAAACGTCCAATTTTAATCATTCAAAGACCAAATATTATCTCCATAAACTGTTCTTAGTGATGAAATCATTTATTTTGATAAGGATTAATAGCATGAGTAAAATAAACGCGTTTAAATGTAGTCCAAAAAAAATTCAAGATTTTTAAATAAAAAAATGGTTGCTGTGCCTCACTCGACATAGATGGGTATAGTGTGTCGCGGACTTTTTTGTAGATATTTATAAGATCTACAATTAATTAGAACATTTTATGGTTCTATCTTTTATAGTTTAGGCAGCGTACGCAAAATAAGTAACTTTTCTGGTTGATTTTTTACACCTGTGTCCGAAAAACCCAAATATCTTACGGAACCCTATTTTTTTTCCAAAATAAAATATAGCCTATGTTACTCGTGGATAATGTAGCTTTCGAATGGTGAAAGAATTTTTAAAATCGGTCCAGTAGTTTTTGAGCCTATTCAGTACAAACAAACAAACAAACAAACAAAGTTTTCCTCTTTATAATATTAGTGTAGACAACGGGCCGTGCAGCAGAAATCGTAATATTTTAATTTCGCCATAACTTCAAAACCAAACGTCCAATTTTAATCATTCAAAGACCAAATATTATCTCCATAAACTGTTCTTAGTGATGAAATCATTTATTTTGATAAGGATTAATAGCATGAGTAAAATAAACGCGTTTAAATGTAGTCCAAAAAAAATTCAAGATTTTTAAATAAAAAAATGGTTGCTGTGCCTCACTCGACATAGATGGGTATAGTGTGTCGCGGACTTTTTTGTAGATATTTATAAGATCTACAATTAATTAGAACATTTTATGGTTCTATCTTTTATAGTTTAGGCAGCGTACGCAAAATAAGTAACTTTTCTGGTTGATTTTTTACACCTTGTGTCCGAAAAACCCAAATATCTTACGGAACCCTATTTTTTTCCAAAATAAATATAGCCTATGTTACTCGTGGATAATGTAGCTTTCGAATGGTGAAAGAATTTTTAAAATCGGTCCAGTAGTTTTTGAGCCTATTCAGTACAAACAAACAAACATACAAACAAAGTTTTCCTCTTTATAATATTAGTGTAGATGTAGATGATTTCCTTTACCGTTAAATAAAACAAGTCATGATTAATTTAATTACTTAAAACGCATACAACACATTATATCGACTACGATAAGTTAGAGATGCGTGCCCGGGATCGAACCCCTGACCTCCCGAATAGGAGGCCAACGTCTTAATCACTAGGTTATCACCGCTATTTTACTGTCATAGTAGGTATATTGCAGTAACAAAACCGGCCAAGTGCGAGTCAGACTCGCGCACCGAGGCGAGGGTTCCGTACTCCAGTCGTATTTTTTCGACATTTTGCACGATAAATCAAAAACTATTAGGTACGCATAAAAATAAATAAAAACCTGTTTTAGAATGTACAGGTAAAGCCTTTTCATCTGATACCACCCACTTGATATAGTTATCTTACTTTGAAAGTTCAAAATACTGATTAGGTATTTGTTCATGAAAACATTTTCAATTTTTTTTGTGATGTAACCACAAATTCAAGGTTTTTGGATTTTTTCCCGCTACGTGTGCTATCAGACCTACCTACCTACCTTATGATTTTAGGTCAACGGGAAGTACCCTATAAGTTTCTTGACAGACAGACAGCAAAGTTATAAGGGTTCCGTTTTTCCTTTTGAGGTACGGAGCCCTAAAAATTTGATTGTTACGCAACCCGCAGATAGAAGCAATATTATGTATTTGTAATAATATACCGGTAATTAGGTATCCACTTATGGTGCGTGCGCACTGCAGTCCAGATGCAGTCCGCATTAATATAATCGTTAAGTGGCTGCTAATTAGATTGGCACAAAAACGCTGCGTCGGAATCGAACCTTTCGCCATGCCATAGGCTTGCCATCCGTCCTGTATTCTCCGGACATTCCTCTTAGAGTTCTGTAGAAGCCAACGAGACCCTATTACTAAGCCTCTGCTATCCGCCCGTCCGTGTGTCTGTCTGTATGTCAGCGGGCTTTAATCTCATGAACCGTAACAGATAGAGAGTTGGAATTTTTACAGAGTGTGTATTCCTACTGCCGCTCTAACAACAACTAACAAATAATCTGTCCGCCATGCAAAAAAAATGTGTTACTTGTTAAGTTGTTATACGATGGTACGGAACCCTTCGTGTTCGAGTCCAACTCGCACTAGATCAGTTTTTCAGTAGATTTTTTTCGCACATAAATATAAGGTAAGATAAAGGTCAGAATACTTTGCAACTCCCGCTGAATCCCGTAGTGCGTCGTAAAACTACTAGGTAAACTTAAAAGAAGTCGGTTAAAAAAGATTTTAGGTCAACTTACACATTAGATTTATTTTTGTTTTCATTAGAAACGCCAGATGCAATTACAGCCTTAAAATCGATTTTGTATGTTCTCTATGGCAGCCCTGCATAGAGCGGGTAGTTATTTAAAATTTCACACACGTCTGGCTAATTGGTGCGATAGTTACACGTTACCAGTTACCGCGCCGCGCCGGACAGATTCAATTACCGTAATGGCCTTTCGATACTATCGACTGTGTGACGTCACTACACTACCGCTGCGCCACGCTGCACACTGCAGACACGCACAATACAGGTGATAAATATATGATATTTGAATTTAAATTTAAATCAAGTAAAATCCGGTGCGGAATTAATTCCGCAGTGCGCGCGCTTCTATGTAGTTCTATTTCAGAGACTTTACGGGGAGAAAAAAACACGTACCGTGGTGCGCGCTAGCTCAAGGTTTGATCCTGAATCGACATGTCAAATAATGGTGACGTAAATGTACCGACCAACATTTGACGCCTGCCTGTGACGTCGAAGCTTCGACGTTTTGTTATAAGATCCCTAAAGGCAGTGGTCTGACCGTCAACGATGAACGAGAAACGAGTAGAACTGGAAACCAGAGTTGGCGATCAGCTGGAAGCGAGTGTGTAGTTTCGATAGTTTTGTCGCCGGGCTATAAGCGAGTGTGCAAGTGCGACGAGCGATTACTCGCGCCATTCGCCCACGGTCGCTCAGTCCTGTGCAAACCTGCGCGTGCGTTATTGTTAATATACATATTATATTTTAATGAGGATCCTACTTCCTTCTTCAGTTACGTGGATTCAAAGAAAAGAAAAGAATGACAAAAGGTAAACAAGCCCACCAGAAGAGCAATTTCAAAAGAAATAAAGGAGTCTGCGATAAGAGATGGCAGCCGCGTCCCCGTCGTGATAAGAGATGGCAGCCGCGTCCCCGTCGTGATAAGAGATGGCAGCCGCGTCCCCGTCGTGATAAGAGATGGCAGCCGCGTCCCCGTCGTGATAAGAGATGGCAGCCGCGTCCCCGTCGTGATAAGAGATGGCAGCCGCGTCCCCGTCGTGATAAGAGATGGCAGCCGCGTCCCCGTCGTGATAAGAGATGGCAGCCGCGTCCCCGTCGTGATAAGAGATGGCAGCCGCGTCCCCGTCGTGATAAGAGATGGCAGCCGCGTCCCCGTCGTGATAAGAGATGGCAGCCGCGTCCCCGTCGTGATAAGAGATGGCAGCCGCGTCCCCGTCGTGATAAGAGATGGCAGCCGCGTCCCCGTCGTGATAAGAGATGGCAGCCGCGTCCCCGTCGTGATAAGAGATGGCAGCCGCGTCCCCGTCGTGATAAGAGATGGCAGCCGCGTCCCCGTCGTGATAAGAGATGGCAGCCGCGTCCCCGTCGTGATAAGAGATGGCAGCCGCGTCCCCGTCGTGATAAGAGATGGCAGCCGCGTCCCCGTCGTGATAAGAGATGGCAGCCGCGTCCCCGTCGTGATAAGAGATGGCAGCCGCGTCCCCGTCGTGATAAGAGATGGCAGCCGCGTCCCCGTCGTGATAAGAGATGGCAGCCGCGTCCCCGTCGTGATAAGAGATGGCAGCCGCGTCCCCGTCGTGATAAGAGATGGCAGCCGCGTCCCCGTCGTGATAAGAGATGGCAGCCGCGTCCCCGTCGTGATAAGAGATGGCAGCCGCGTCCCCGTCGTGATAAGAGATGGCAGCCGCGTCCCCGTCTTGATAAGAGATGGCAGCCGCGTCCCCGTCGTGATAAGAGATGGCAGCCGCGTCCCCGTCGTGATAAGAGATGGCAGCCGCGTCCCCGTCGTGATAAGAGATGGCAGCCGCGTCCCCGTCGTGATAAGAGATGGCAGCCGCGTCCCCGTCGTGATAAGAGATGGCAGCCGCGTCCCCGTCGTGATAAGAGATGGCAGCCGCGTCCCCGTCGTGATAAGAGATGGCAGCCGCGTCCCCGTCGTGATAAGAGATGGCAGCCGCGTCCCCGTCGTGATAAGAGATGGCAGCCGCGTCCCCGTCGTGATAAGAGATGGCAGCCGCGTCCCCGTCGTGATAAGAGATGGCAGCCGCGTCCCCGTCGTGATAAGAGATGGCAGCCGCGTCCCCGTCGTGATAAGAGAATGGCAGCCGCGTCCCCGTCGTGATAAGAGATGGCAGCCGCGTCCCCGTCGTGATAAGAGATGGCAGCCGCGTCCCCGTCGTGATAAGAGATGGCAGCCGCGTCCCCGTCGTGATAAGAGATGGCAGCCGCGTCCCCGTCGTGATAAGAGATGGCAGCCGCGTCCCCGTCGTGATAAGAGATGGCAGCCGCGTCCCCGTCGTGATAAGAGATGGCAGCCGCGTCCCCGTCGTGATAAGAGATGGCAGCCGCGTCCCCGTCGTGATAAGAGATGGCAGCCGCGTCCCCGTCGTGATAAGAGATGGCAGCCGCGTCCCCGTCGTGATAAGAGATGGCAGCCGCGTCCCCGTCGTGATAAGAGATGGCAGCCGCGTCCCCGTCGTGATAAGAGATGGCAGCCGCGTCCCCGTCTTGATAAGAGATGGCAGCCGCGTCCCCGTCGTGATAAGAGATGGCAGCCGCGTCCCCGTCGTGATAAGAGATGGCAGCCGCGTCCCCGTCGTGATAAGAGATGGCAGCCGCGTCCCCGTCGTGATAAAAGATGGCAGCCGCGTCCCCGTCGTGATAAGAGATGGCAGCCGCGTCCCCGTCGTAATAAGAGATGGCAGCCGCGTCCCCGTCGTGATAAGAGATGGCAGCCGCGTCCCCGTCGTGATAAGAGATGGCAGCCGCGTCCCCGTCGTGATAAGAGATGGCAGCCGCGTCCCCGTCGTGATAAGAGATGGCAGCCGCGTCCCCGTCGTGATAAGAGATGGCAGCCGCGTCCCCGTCGTGATAAGAGATGGCAGCCGCGTCCCCGTCGTGATAAGAGATGGCAGCCGCGTTCCCGTCGTGATAAGAGATGGCAGCCGCGTCCCCGTCGTGATAAGAGATGGCAGCCGCGTCCCCGTCGTGATAAGAGATGGCAGCCGCGTCCCCGTCGTGATAAGAGATGGCAGCCGCGTCCCCGTCGTGATAAGAGATGGCAGCCGCGTCCCCGTCGTGATAACAATCGCCTTGCGACACGCTTGTGACCACTTACACACTCGCTATTGGCATAGTCCGTACGAAATGAGTTCTCATGCGCCATTTTAACTCTATGGGTTAGCTGTCATGTCAAAAGTGCGGTTCAACTTTAAAATAAGTAAGTACTAAAATTGTACTTTTGACATGACAGTTGACACAAAGTCAAAATGGCACATGAGAACTCATTTTGTACACATTATAGGTACAGTTAACAGTACTTCCTTGGCTGTGTAATTAAGCTGTAGTACAAAGACCTGACTTGAAAAGAGCAACCGCCGAGTTTCTTGCTGGTTCTTCTCGGTAGGAACAGCATTCCGACCCAGTGGTAAATTAAACTAGTTAACGATTCCTAAGAACTTGTAATAAGTCTACTTGAATAAAAATAAATTCTATTCTATTCTATTCTATTCTACATTAGTTTGCCTCGACTTCGTCTAGACTCCTATGTATTTAGGTTTCTGAAATCCCGTTCGAATGTCTTTTCCGTTCTTAGTCTTTGTCTTCGTTATATTACAGGTCTAGAATCAGCCAGTCGCTTGATGAGATGCATGTTGATATCTAAATCTATATAATACTAGCTGACCCGCCCCGGCTTCGCTCGGGTGGAATTTAGAAAATCGAGGTGGGGGTTGAATTTCCGAAAATCCTGAAATACATAGGTTCTTCATAGCTTCATTTGTTGCCGAATTACTCATAGTCATAGATCTAAACTCCCCTCCCGCACGCGCACCCCCGCCTTGGTGACGCCCACTTCGCAACGGGCCGTGCAGCAGAAATCGTAATATTTTAATTTCGCCATAACTTCAAAACCAAACGTCCAATTTAATCATTCAAAGACCAAATATTATCTCCATAAACTGTTCTTAGTGATGAAATCATTTATTTTGATAAGGATTAATAGCATGAGTAAAATAAACGCGTTTAAATGTAGTCCAAAAAAAATTCAAGATTTTTAAATAAAAAAATGGTTGCTGTGCCTCACTCGACATAGATGGGTATAGTGTGTCGTGGACTTTTTTGTAGATATTTATAAGATCTACAATTAATTAGAACATTTTATGGTTCTATCTTTTATAGTTTAGGCAGCGTACGCAAAATAAGTAACTTTTCTGGTTGATTTTTTACAACTTGTGACCGAAAACCCAAATATCTTACGGAACCCTATTTTTTTCCAAAATAAAATATAGCCTATGTTACTCGTGGATAATGTAGCTTTCGAATGGTGAAAGAATTTTTAAAATCGGTCCAGTAGTTTTTGAGCCTATTCAGTACAATCAAACAAACAAACAAACAAACAAACAAACAAACAAACAAACAAAGTTTTCCTCTTTATAATATTAGTGTAGATTAGTGTAGATAAAATTCAAAGTCCTGACTGACTGACTGACTGACATAGATATCAACGCACAGCCTAAACCGCTGGTCCTAAAAGCATGAAAATTGGAGGGTCTATTCTTTGTTAAGAGAAAGTATCCACTAAGAAAGGAATTTTCGAAATTCCACCCCTAAGTGGGTTAAATGGGGGATGGAAGTTTGTATGAAAGTCGGTCATTTTTCAAGTTATTTGCATGAAAATTGGTATTTGGGTTTTCGGTCACAAGTTAAGAAATAGATGTTTCAGGATTTTTGGAAAATTTGCCCGTAAGGGTGGTAAAATAGGGGATGAAAGTTTGTATGGGAAAGTTTTAATTATTTTGATATTATAATTAACTTGAAATTTGGAAAGTAGGTTTTTTCTTGAGGTTAGGTGTCATCTAAGAAACGACTATGAGAAAATCCCCCCCCCCCCCCCCCAAAGGGGTGAAATGGGGGTTGGAAGGTTATATGTGTTATTCGGTGCTGTTCAGAGTGCGCGTCCTGATGTTATAATGTTTGTTTCTGAAAAAAAAAATGTTATTTGTTTCCTGTAGGCCACGCGGGCGAAGCCGCGGGCAGAAGCTAGTATAATATAAAAGCAAAAGCTTACTGACTGACTGATCCATCAACGTACAGTTCAAACTACTGGACGGATCGGGCTGGGCATTCCAATAGCTATTATAACGTATAGCCATCCGCTAAGAAAGGATTTTTGAAAATTCAACCCCTAAGGGGGTAAAATAGAAGTTTGAAGTTTTTGAAGTCCACGCGGACGAAGTCGCGAGCATAAGCTAGTCTCATTATAAAGGTCGATGTACAATATTTCTTGCCGGCTGCTGTAGATCGGGTGTATCTCAGATCACTTTAGGCGCACTATAGTCAGAGATAATTTATTACAATAGTTGAATATTTTAAAACCGGCTCTATATAGTTGAGTTGAGTGTATGCCGGCTCTATATAGTTGAGTCGAGTGTATGCCGGCTCTATATAGTTGAGTCGAGTGTATGCCGGCTCTATATAGTTGAGTCGAGTGTATGCCGGCTCTATATAGTTGAGTCGAGTGTATGCCGGCTCTATATAGTTGAGTCGAGTGTATGCCGGCTCTATATAGTTGAGTCGAGTGTATGGTGTATGGTCACAAAAACTGTGATCGCCGCATTCGTACACGATTGACTAATTGTTTGTTATGCTGGTTTTTGCAGCGAGTCGCTGATGTATTGTGTAGCGGCTTCATTCCCGCGCAGCCTCCGTCGTGGAACCATTCATATCACCACCTACATACGCAGTTCTCCCCACTTGTACAACGACTTGATAAACACTTTAGTTTCATCCTCCATACTTATATCATAAATGAGAAAATATATCTAGAAATATATCTGCTAGCTTTTCACGCCCATCCGATTCTGACGAAATTTGGTACAGAGATACCTCGTATCCCGGGGAAGGACATAAGCTACTTTTATCCTGGAAAATCAAAGAGTTCCCACAGGATTTTAAAAACTTAAATCGTGAGGTGGATGTGAGAATGCGATGAGATTGGTGGCGGGGCCGGAACGGATGTTACTGATCACAATCACCGCTACGACCATTGCCTCCACACCTCGGGAAACGTGTGAGAAACAACCGCCTCAGAATGTGAAGGGCTTGCTCATAGTCCATCACGCTTGCCAAGTGCGGATTGGCAAACTTCACACACGTTTAAAATCACTCTCAGGCATGCAGGTTCCCTCACGATGTTTTCTTTCACCGTTGAAGCACGAGATATTTAATTATATTGACAACGCACATAACTCCGGAAAGTTAGAGGCTATCCACCAAGCTATCAACGCTTTTTATATGTATATGTTGCATATGTATATGTATATGTTGCATATGCAATTAGTACGAGCTTAGTTTGGAATAGTCATTCCGCATTCGTGAGTAATAAGAAACACGGGTATATAATCAATCTCTACATACTTAGTATAAAATAAAGTCGCTTCCCGCGTCTGTATGTATGTATGTATGAACGCGTATTTTTTAAACTACGCAACGGATTTAAATGCGGTTTTCACCAATAGATAGAGTGATTCAAGAGGAAGGTTTATAGCTATAGTTTAATTCTCAAAAAATTAGAGATCCCTAGAAAAAGTGAAGTAATTAGGTCAAAAAAAAATCCTCTCATTTGAGAGTTTCCGAGGCAATGACACCTCAATGACACTACATTAGTATTCACGTTGCACTTGCACCCATGCGAAGCCGGGGCGGGGCGCTAGTTAGATATAACGTGAGGTGGATGTGAGAATGCGATGAGGTTCGTGTCGGGCCGGAACGGATGTTACTGATCACAATGGCCGCTTCTATTCCGCTTACGATATTGCCTCAACACGTCGGGAATCGTGCGAGATAACTACCTACCGTACCTAACTGTTTGAACCACGACATACGAGATTACCTGTAGGTATGCCTGAGTTACATGCAACGCAACATTGAGAGGTCCAATGTTCTCAAAGGTATGCGAAGTCTGTCATTCCGTACTTGGCCAGCGTGGTGGACTATTGCTAAATTCTTCTGATTCTGAGAGGAGACCCGTGTTAAGTAGAGCCGGGGCGATGTGTTGATCATGATGATGATGGTTACATACATAAAGCAAAGCCCTCCAGAGCGCACAGGCGAGTCATCATGATCAACCCATAGCTCACTGCAGAGCGCAGGTCTCCTCTCAGAGTCAGAAGGGTTTTGGACATAGTCTACCACGCTGGCCATGTGCGGATTGGTAGACTTCACACACCTTTGAGAACATTATGGAGAACTCTCAGGCATGCAGGTTTCCTCACGATGTTTTCCTTCACCATTAAAGCAAGTGATATTTAATTACTTAAAACGCACATAACTCCGACAAGTTAGAGGTGCGTGCCCGGGATCGAACCCCCGACCTCCTACTAGAAGGCGGATGTCCTAACCTATGTTATCATAGATTTGTAGCACAGGTAAGTGCTGTGGGTGGTCCTGTGGTCTTATTAGTGGGAGGACCTGGGTTCGATTCCCAACAGGTGCAATTTAGATGATGTACCTACCTAAAGGTTTCTCTTAACACCATAACTTATATGATATCTTCTAGAAACTCTGAACTACAGAAAGTAAGTACATGTTTGATTGCATCATCACGCCATATTGTTGTAAACAATAAAGATCAAATATTTGGCCAACAAACATTTTGATTGTCATAATCTCGTAACTAACAAGGCTATTGACATAATAAAGACTCGAAACGACGCTGTATGCAATAAAATACGATAATATATCGTGTTTGAATGTCTGTCTGTACGTCCTGAGTCCTGAGTCCTGACACAGTGCGTTCCGCGAACAGATATCAAATTGTAACTCTTACAAAGGCCCAGCGTCATGGATATTTCAATTTTATATTAGTGACAGATGGGATAAGAAGAAGCCATTTACGCAATATACAATTTCAGAAAGAGTGTGTTACGGTTTCGAGTCGAAACTGACAGATAAAAATTTAGTTCCTTGGACTATTTTTCTGTCGCTGACCGCTGCTTAAATCTTAAAACGTCACTTGAAATCATCCACTTTAAAATATACTCGTATATTGTACATGATTGTGCACATCCATCCATATCCATACTAATATTATAAATGCGAAAGTGTGTCTGTCTGTCTGTCTGCTAGCTTTTTACGGCTCAACCGTTCAACCGATTTTGACGAAATTTGGTACAAAGGTAGCTTGCAAACGGGGAAGGACATAGGCTACTTTTTATCCCGGAAAATTTAAGAGTTCCCGCAGGATTTTTAAGAACCTAAAGTCACGCGTACGAAGTCGCGGGCATCAGCTAGTACTTAATAAACATGTCGCTAATGTTAATTTGTTGCTTTGCTACTGACACCTCTAGAGCAAAACTGATAATGGTAATTGGTAACTGAGTAAAGAGTTCTTACTGACATTTTCGTACCTAAGATCCAAGGTCATGACAGGCAGTTAAAGTTATGGTTATCGTACCGTCTGCGTCCGTTAAAGCCATATCTTATTAATAGAGGTATGAATACTGAATTGTGCAATCCACTTTGCTTATTATTGGTGGTGAATGGTGATTTACCGTAAGCGTAACTTAACTGTAAAACCGTGCATCTGGACATTAGTCCTGGACCGAATACCGATGGTCTAATATTTAGAACGTTGTCGTCCACATTTTTTCGACTGTTTTGAATAGCATCTCTATCGTTTGCGTAAATCTCTCAACTGCAACACAATGGGCAGTGGGATGACGCAGCTCCGACAATCGGCCGAGACAATCGAGCGATTGTTCCACTCGATTGTTGGCCGATCGATTGTTGCTTATCGCGATTTATTGTTGCGGGTAGGTAGATAATATTGTTATGTCGGGCCTCGTGACGTAATGTGCAGGCTGGCGTCTACGGCGTACCTACCCGGTACCCACCCAACTATCCATAATATAACTCATATCCTATAATATAATTACCTACTAAAGGAACCCGCATAAACTCAGCAGATTTTCTCTTTTTACACGACTGCACCAAAAAAGAGTGTAGGTAAATGTAATGTTTGCGGTCTTGTTAGTCTCACAAAGATCATCATCATCATCATGAACCGATAGACGTTCACTGCTGGACATAGGTCTCTTGTAGGGACTTCCACACGCCACGGTCTTGCGCCGCGTGAAACCAGCGGCTCCCTGCGACTCGTCTGACGTCACGACGTTTGTCCTACAAAGATACCATGCGAGAATATTTGCAGCCGAATTCTAAGCGCAATACACATTGAGCCCGCCGGGCCGCCGACAAAGCCCGGCGACACAACCCGGCGGCCTGTATGAAAAGAATCATGTCGGCGACATGCGCCCGCGCATGTTACCCGCCGACATGTTGGCGGCTTGAGTAAGTACGCCTGCGCTCAGTTGCCCGGCATCGACACGCGGCAATCACTGACTGCCAAATAAATTTTTCATCTCAAGCCGCCGACCAAATTTTCCGACTTGTAATAAGTGAAGCCGCCAACTAGACCGCCGACAATAAGTTGCCGACATTATTATGTCGATTGTCGGCGGCGCGGCGGGCTCAATGTGTATTGCGCTTTATAATAAAAAAATGTTAGAGTTCCTCTCGAAATGGCAACAAAGGAACCGTTAAAGACTAACGATCTGCAATGATGCTGTGGACATGGCCACCGGGCGGTCAAAGGCCTTGCCTATAAGTCTTGTCTTTCAATGTACCAAAAACGGCACGTTACCTACATATCGGTAACATAATCCGATCGATCCTTATTCAGCCGATGTCAAAGCGTCATTATGCATGGCTAGAGGCAGGGCAGGGCAGGGCAGGGCAGGGCAGGGCAGGCATGGGCAGGAACATGCCCGCAGTCAATGGCAATGATTACAGGCCGGCCTCAATGCTGCCCTTTGATGCATTATTCCTGCTCGAGATGCTGCGGAGATTACTGATCTGTGGACCATTATGTTCGAGGCCATCTCGTGAGACGTACTGACCGAGCGTCCAATAGCAACTCGTGTTCAATTTAGTTATGTACATACACACCTACCTATAACATAGTGTCTTGTATGTTCTTTAACGAGACATGAATAACTCTGCTATCAATTTGAAGTTACAAAATATCTCGCAGCCAAAGTACCGACGTCCTAATAAGGTAACAAACACTCCATACAAACGTAGTTTTATTCTCTTTAACCTAAGTAACCTTTCAACTCGATTTAATTTTGTGGACACGTTCTACAAACTAATATCACTAATATCCAGATTCCCGTAAAAATAACTTGTTTTAAAGTTACACGGATTTAAACTTTAAAGATTTGTATGTAAACTAGAAACGTGACTTTGTCCGCTACAAATATTTCAACCCCCTATTTTACTCCCTTAGGGGTTGAATTGTCAAAAATCCCTTCTAAGTTGATGCCTACGTCATAATAGGTTTCTGCATGCCAAATTTCAGCCCAATCCGTCGAGTAGTTTCGGCTGTGCGTTGATTGATATATCAATCAGTCAGTCAGTCAGTCACCTTTTCCTTTTATATATTATGTAGATTCCTGAGAGTGCGTTTCAGTTTCACGGTGAAACTGAATATTTTAACGGAAATCTGGAAAATCACCGACGTGGATAGTAGTTAGTACCTACAACCTATCACATCACCTACCTATCACAAGTTAGATCGATTAGTATTCAAATGAGAGCCATTCTACGTACAGTATGCGGCAGAAAGTAATGTAGCTACATCGGCCTTTAGAATGACATTTCGGCTTTGTAGAGCGTTGTCTCTGTCACTCATACCTATATGACGTTTTGTCGGTCTCAACCGCCTACAAATCTGCTTCTAAAGGTTGATGCACATTACATCCGCGTCCTGTATGTTTGGAGCGCGCTACCAATAAACCCGTTTAGACATTGTAGGCTGTAAGCATTCTGAATTTCAATGTATCCTATGATCCCCAGAGAGTAAGCGAGCCTTCCACTCAAACAAATCATAGTTTTATTTCATCTAAGAATACAATTCAGTATTGTATCTTGTACATCAATGCGGGCGGCGGCGGCGGCCGGGTAGGTAGGCCGTAGGGTTGTATATCTATCGCATCGACGCTATTGTGTGCGCCTCCATGAGGCTGGCTGTAGCAGATGCAGTTCTGCAGTTTATCTCAGATCTGTAATCTCGGTTGCATCTCAGCTAGTAACTACAAATACGTGGGTAAGTTTAAAGTTACATTTTGTATTAGGAACGTTGCTTACGTTACAGATAGGATAACAACATAATATAATACTTGCTTCTGGGATAATGTTCTCTTGACTTTATCGGCTGTCTGTTATCAAAATATAACCTACTTGGTTAAAGCGTGGTGTGTGGAAGTCCACACAAGAATACATATTATTATTCCCAGCCGTGGGCGTCTATCGGTTGACAACGAAGACGAATTTTTACAAAATCAACTATTTTAGCTTTTTTAAATTATTTCACAAATAATATAATACGTATGTCATCATTATCAACACATCACCGGCAGTAGCGTGCAGGTCATAGAGGCATAAATGCACTGCTTACCCCAGTTGTAAGCTCAATGCATATTTTTCATTATGACCTGCCAGTAAACGGGTTCCTACCTAACTAATGCCTACCCTGGCTTCAAACCCTGTGCACGCCACTGATCACCGGGCCACTACTGAGAGTGGGTCTCCTCTAATTAATTTCATCGGTCGGTCGTCAATTGGAATAGCTATAATTAACGAGCCAGTTATAGTAACGTGACGATAACGTGACGGTAACGTGACGGTAACATAGTGGTTTCCTTAACCGTGGAATTGTAAACAACATGTTCTGCCAAACAATGCGAACTAGTGCATGCCGCAGGTCCCGGGTTCGATTCCCGGCAGCGGTTTGGAATTTTATAATTTCTAAATTTCTGGTCTGGTCTGGTTCTGAGGAGGCTGTGGCCGTGGCTAGTTACCACCCTACCGGCAAAGTCGTGCCGCCAAGCGACTTAGCGTTCCGGTACGATGCCGTGTAGAAACCATAGGGGTAAGTATGGGTTTACTAAAAACTGCAATACTCCTTCCACTCTTCCAGGTTAGCCCGCTTCCATCTTAGATTGTATCATCACTTACCTCCAGGTGAGATTGCAGTCCAGGGCTAGCTTGTATCTGAATTTAAAAAAGTTTCTGAATAAATATTTGTTAACTTCAAGCATAGCTCCCTCCATCGCCCGCTGAGCGCCTCTGAGTTGAGTTAACAGTGAAATAGGAATATTTTTTGCTGCAATATAAAATGTCCGTGTAAAGGGCGCCGCAGCGCTCGGCTCTGGTAACGCAGGCAGCCATCATGACAGGGCTCACGTTTCACCGCAGCAACAGACAGACAGACATCAACCACTTCCCGTCCTCATTTTCACGTCCCGGTCCTAAATAAACAGTTTGGGACCTCCCGCCACACGAGTAGACATATAGACCTACTCGTGTGCTCCCGCCACCTGCCCGAGTCCCGATCTATCGATTACTGTGTGTCTGTAGGGTTGACAACAACAACAATTGATATCTCTATTCTCTATTCTATGATATTACATATAACTCGTTGGTCTAGTGTTTAGATGACGAGATCCAAGGGTTGATTCCCGAGTTCGGCAAAAAATAGTCAGATGTTTTATTTGCAACATATATCGTAAACTTTTACAAAATTATAGAATTTTTGGATATTATATAAAGCTAATTTTCTTCTAGATACGGGAGAAGTGACGTTTGCCCAGTAGTGGGACTTGTTACGTTTTTGTAAGAACGACAATCGACCAAACGAAATGTTAGTCAAACAACACACTTAAATTTTTAATGAATCCTATTATATCGATTCGTGATCTCATCGATCATTGGAAACAGTTATTATTACTTATAGCAATAATAATTGTAAATCGTACTCGTAATCGGCTTCGACACGGCATTGTGCGGAACGCTAATTCGCAATACGGAATGAAACGTAAATTGGCCGCGACTGATAGTTTTTACCAAATAATACCTATAATTATAAGGCTTGGGAAAATTTAGGAAACATCGTTTTCATAATTTACCACACTGGACATTGTACCCAACGTAAGAGCCTCGATAGATCAACGGGTAAAGGAGCAGACTGAAAACCGAAAGGTCGCCGGTTCAAACTATTGTCCGTTGCACTATAATTGTCGTACCTACTCCTAGCACAAGCTTTAAACTTAATTGGAGGGGAAAGGGGGATTAGTCAGCAACTTGGCTAATACTCTTTAAAAAAAAAAGATAATTGAAATCGTATGTAACTAGATAAACCTACGAGCGAAAAGATACTAAATACCTATGTGAAAATGGCAAATATCTCATAGCTGAGAGTTCTCCATAATGTTCTCAAAGGTGTGTGAAGTCTTCCAACCCGCACTTGGCCAGCGCAGCGTGGAGAAATAGACCTAAACACTTGTCATTTTGGAGGAGACCAGTGCTCAATGGTGGACTGCTGATGGGTTGATCTTGACGATGAATACGCACGCACCTATGCTGAGTGCTGACTGACTGACCTATCAACGCACAGCTCAAACTACTGGACGGATCGCGCTGGACATGCAGATATCTATTATGACGTAGACATTGGCTAAGAAAGGATTTTTGAAAATTCAACCTCTGAGGGGGTACAGTAGGAGTTTGAAATTTGTGTAGTCCACGCGGACGAAGTGGCGGGCAAAAGCTAGTAGATTTAAAGACCTTTAAAAAACTACCCTTAAAAAAGTTATGAATAAAAATAAACTCTACCTATGAGCTGACAGGTTTCTGTAATGCATTGATTGTGTAATATTATGTAGCTACAGTTGTAGAGGCATAGAGACGAGAGGAATCAGCGCGGGCCAACACTTGTATGTGAGGTCAGAGTTAGCCTCTGACCTCACATACAAGTCTTGGCCCGTTGGCAAGAGGGCGTTTGAACATACGACATAACATATACAATACATAACAAAACAAGAGTGAATAGGCATCTTCTAGGTAAACGCGTCCCATCTTAGGCCGCATCATCACTTTCCATCAGGTGTGATTGTGGTCAAGCGTTTGCCTATAATAAATAAAAAAAAATTCAACCTAAACTCGATCTGGAACTAAAAATTGTGTCTCATTTCAAGTCGAACCTCTTCACGCCAATGAAAATAAATAAAGTGTGTTTGTTTGTTAGTTCGTAAATCGAAGTGATTTTTTGCATGAGTAGGTACCTATACTTAGTTAAAGACCTGGAGAGGATAGGCTACTTTTTATTCCGAAAAATCAAAGAGTTCCCACGCGATTTTTAAAAACCTAAATTCACGTGGAGAAAGTTACGGATATAATATCTACCTCCTAAAATGTCCTCTATTTAAATCCTGCGTCTGAAAGTATCTGCTCTCGGCTAACTTAACGCAGCGTTTTATTAAATGTATCCAAATAATTAGCTCAAATTCCTGAAAGTCACATGCACGGAAGGCCCTCAGTGTTGACTCGGCTTCCCAGATTGCTAGCTAAATTCATTTACCTTTGTGAACTTGAACTGCAATCGAAAATAAGTTTTATTTCAGTATTAAGATGAACTAAAATAGTATGGCAGTGTTCCCTTTGAAGTTTGAAGACATGGCAGCGTCCGTGGTGGCACGTGGTGGGTGGTCCACGGCATTAAATGGTCTGGTACATTCTGTGTTAAAGAAAAGGCTTGCTTAGGTTTGAAAATGGGCAGTCGAAAGTACCTTTACATTAAAATTGCTTAACGTGTTTTAAATAATTACACGTTTAAGTCATCTTTATGTTTAACATTCCTTACCTAAAAGGTAGATAAATAAGACTAAAGGCTATATAAGGAATGCTTTACGGTGAAATTTTGTTGCATTCAATTCGAATAGCGCCGTCGCGCTGGCCAAACACGATCAAGTTTAGCGTCAAGTTTGCAGCGGACTTGAAGCGGCGTCCAGTCGACTGATAGCCATACACCCCGTCAAGTTTACTTGACGCCGCCGCTTCAAGTCCGCTGCAAAGTTGACCGTGATCGTGTATAGCCAGCGTACGACGAGAGAAATAGGTATTGACTGTATGTTTGATTAAAAACGAATTCTCTAGAACTAGGCAAAAGGCGTTCATTGGGAAACCCTTGCATGTACATACGTCATATACATATTATATAGGTATCCCGTATACCAATAAGTATGGTCGGTTATCGCCGCGAGCTATGAAATGTGAATTATCGGCTAAAGGTTTAATTAAACGCTCGAGCCGGCACGATTAGCGAACGAACAAATCGCGCAAAATGGCGGGCCTGATAATAAAATCTGCACACACACGCTACCTAGCTAGGGTTGCCACATAAAATAAGATAACAATATTCGCCCCAACCAGCATCAGTGTTCCCTTTCAATTATACCTAATATGGGTACCTTCAAGTCAAGAGTGAATAGGCATCTTCTAGGCAAGTGCGCTCCATCTTAGGCTGCATCATCAGTCATCACTTGCCAGCAAGTCCAATTGCAGCAAACATAGAGTATAAATTTATAAAAGAAGTAGAATATCCAGGCGGCACCAAGTGATTTAGTATTCCAATTTGCCACACTAGTTTGTAATAAACTTTTAGTAGGTGAACTGGACCGGCGTGAAAGTCCGTCAGGTGACTGAGCGGAGTCCCGAAAAGGGCTCGCTGTAACTTGAAATCGTGTACTACATCCTCCAAAAAGGCTGGCACACGCAAGTCACCTGTACGGAGACGCTTGGTGTCCGTTCGTACTAGCAGAGGGAGGCGCCCCACGCAGTACTTACTAACTTAATAGCCGCCATAGTCGTGAGAACTCTCAGACATACAGGTTTTCTCACGATGTTTTTCCTTCACCACCAAAAAGTGATAGCTATTTAATTGCTTAAAACAACAAAGATTCCGACGAATTGAGAACCTTCTCCTTTTTTGAAGTCGGTTAAAAACGCACATAGCTCGGAAAAGTTCGAGGTGCGTGCCCGAGAATCGGGATCGAACCCCCGACTCTCAAATAGAAGGCAAACATTTTAACCACTAGGCTATCCATCGCCTTCATTATAATATTGTATGGCATTTACACAAAATGATAATATTACTCATTTGGTGAGTATTTAGGAGCGAGGTATCAAATCGTGTCTGTTATTGGATAGGCTCAAACTTGCATGTTGCAATGTTATATCATATTGTATCTAGTCCTTGACATTATTTACTTTTGGCCAGCCCTACCTGACTCCCAGTCACTAGTTACTAGTCTACTTCACCCATGTCATATGGAGTTAAATTACTTTGTCGCTTCAACTAAAACTATAAAATGGTACGGAAGTGTAGGTAAAACAAAGTCTACCCCCAAAACAAACCTAAAATAATTCTAGGTTATTAGTATGTTGTTATTCTTCAATTATGTTAATTATTAATTGAAGAATAACAAAAACTGTTATTAGGCAGGTATGCGTATTGTTGGGAAGCTGAAGTGGCAAATGGCAATGGACAGGACACATAGTTCGAAAAACCGATAGGTAGACGTTGGGGTCCCAACGTGCTAGAATGGCGACCTCGTACCGGAAAACGCAGCGTTAGAAGACTCCCACTAGGTGGGGAGACGAGCCGCTGGATTCAGGCGGCGCAAGACCGTGTCGTGTGGAAGTCCCTATAAGAGACCTATACCCAGCAGTGGATGTCTATCGGTTAATAATGTTGATGATGATTCGACCAGTAACAGGTATTAAAAATAATAATATTCCCACGATCTTTTCAAAGGGTCTTACCAACCCCTCTGTAAACTACTTAAGCCGGTATACACAACTGCACACTCGGCTCAGTGTTACCAGATGCTGCAATGTGTACTCAGCACTATCGATTGCGTCGGGCTTACTTCCGGTCTTCGTCTGTCGGATGCTGCCTTCTACCATTATCGTATATCCAACGACATATCCTATTTACACTGCGTACATTGCTGCCTAACTACCAAACTCACATAAAATTATTCGCACATAACGAGCAATGTACTTACGTTCAAGCAAATAAATTGCTACACATCGTTAAATATCTGGGGTAGACAGGTTAATCACCTTGAAAGCGGGATTTATAAAGAGTTGCAATGTGATCTTATAATAAAATAATATAATAATAATATAGCCTTTATTTACTGAAAAACATTACATGCAATTTCATTTGTCATAGTATTCAGTATATACATATTTTAATAGAATCAATACATAATACTTATTTACATTTACATTTATATTTATATATCATTACTATTATTTATGTCACCGCTATTTTTAAATTATTAATTTTTTACTGTATAAATTTTCATTTTTTAATATGTACACAATACTATTCTGTATATCACTACTAATTGTCATATTTTATTAGGTATATACATTCTTCTTCCACTTTTATTTTTCAGTACGCCCCATTTGGACGAAGGCCTCCTCCAGTCGTTTCCACATTTCTCTATCTTGGGTCATTCGTTGCCATGTTGCTCCCATAATTTTCACAAAATCATCATTCCACCTAACTCTTTGTCTCCCTCTTGATCTTTTACCGTCTCTAGGATACCATTCTGTTACTGTTTTTGCCCATCTGTCCTGGTTTTGTCTGCAAACATGTCCGGCCCATTTCCATTTTAGTTTTCTAATTTGTACTTGTATATCTACTATGTTAGTTCTATTTCTTAATGTTTCGTTTGCTATTCTATCTTTTCTTCTTACATGTAGCATACTACGTTCCATTGCACGCTGGCAGATTGCTAATTTTTGTTCTAATTTTTGTGTCAGGGCCCAGGTTTGGCTACCATAGGTTAGTATAGGCAGTACGCAGCTATCAAATACTTGTTGTTTGTTTTTCATCGGCATTTCTTTTGATTTCATTACTTCTTTTAACATCCAATATCTGTTCCACGCATTTGCTGTTCGTCTTGTCTAAATGTGATCTTACATTGCGTTAAATATACGTCTTGTGTAAGTAGTGAATCATAATGGACGTGCAATGAATATGGTTTATCGATTCAGTCGAATGGCTGTTAGTTAGAAGTTAGAACAGCTGATGTGAAGTGGAACACGATGCGATGGCCCCGTAGCCCCGTACGTCCGCCCGCGCCTCTGTGACACGTTGTAGTATGACGCATACTCTATATGAGACTGTGTCGTGGATATGTTTTTCATAGGAAAACTTCATATATAGATGTATAGATAGCAACAGATTCCGTGTTATAAATATACATATATTAATAGAATCTTCAAAGAACGTCTGCGTCATTGAATTAATTGTATGGAAGTTGGAACGGTTAGTCCGACTCTGAACGAAAATCATGTCAATATATTTTTTTTCTGAATGAATTTAAGATCCTGTTGGAATATCTCAAAGACTCAAAATATGTCTCGTACCTACTTAATTTATGGGGTTCGAAGTTCAAATTTCTAAATAATGGAGAAAACCTCCGCCCCAATCCTCAGTTTTCTGTTTCAGCTGTGCCTACGTGTAGGTGTGACAGCCAGTTTTCACTAAGCTACTGTCCCTGTAGAACAGTCATAGTCTGGTGTCAAGACAACGATGGGTTGATTGATGATGATGATGATGATGATGATGATGATGATGATATGAATAGATTGCAAGCATCATTTCACATTCTCGGATGTAAGTATGTAATGGCTATCCAAAATGGAAATAAAACTGGCTACCCGGAAGTTGCGCATATGTAGCATGTGCACATACACACATACAACATGGCACGTCGCGTTAGCTTGCACAAACTATGTAGATGGCGATGTTTATTCATGTTTATTTTCTTCGCGATATTCTGCGGAATACATGAATAATGTAATGTAATGTTAGCTCTTACTCAGCACTTGTATAAATTGGCTACAGGCGGCACAATAAAAGATCAGTTAGGGCAACCAATGGCTTTCTTTTTATGGCGACTAATTTATGCTTGAAAAATTTCACCGATTCAAAACTGTTCTTTTCTTCATTATTCCATAAATCACAATCATTTATTTTGCTGGAATATGGTATAGGTATGTATATTATTTAAATGGAGTCTTAAAAATTATAATAAAACTGCGTTCAGCTTATTCTCTACATAGTAACAAGTAAAGGATGATTTATGCTAGACCGTGCCAGGCCTGAGCCGTGCCACGTCCGAGTCTTCCGAGCCTCGTCCGTGTTACGTTTCTTCATACAAAATTGCAATCCGTGGATAGTCTGCGCGTCGGACGTGCCTCAAACGTGGCACGGTCTAGCATAAATCATCCTTTATTTGTTACTATGTAGAGAATAAGCTACTCTCACTATCTCAAAGTTTATCTCAAAAAGTAGATAGGTACTAAGTAAGTAAACGGCATTTTGAAGTTTTCAGCAAACATTAACAAGGCTACCTAGTAAATAGGTACCTATCTATAAGAGGGTTGGACTGCGAACTGCTATTCTGCCGTCCTTTTGCTAATAAATAACCTCAAAGAGTACTTTGAGACTGAGAGTATCTTCCAAAACATGGGAATTTAGAAAAAAACCGGCCAATCGAGTCAGACGCGCACCGAGGGTTCCGTACCTACTACAATCGTATTTTTTCGACATTTTGCACGATAAAATATACTATTATATATAAACTATTATAGTATAAACTATTATGCATAAAAATACATAAAAATCTGTTTTAGAATGTACAAGTAATGCTTTCTCACATGATACCCCACTTGGTATAGTTATCTCACTTTGAAAATACTAATAATTATTCAAGGACATAATATTTTAATTTTTTTCTATGATGTAACCACAAATTCAGTTTTTGGATTTATTCCTTTACTTGTGCCATAACACCTAACACCTACCTACCTATCAACATGAATCTAGGTCAACGGGAAATACTACCCTATAGGTTTTCTTGACAGATACGACGAACAGATGGACAGACAGATAGACAATAAAGATACCTATAAGGGTTCCTTTTTTTCCTTTTGAGGTACGGAACCCTAAAAATATCAGTATGGCAGCCCAAAATTTAGTATGACAGACGAAGGACCTAATTAATTTGATACTTTAGAATTGCTTATTTTTATTTTTGTTCTATCAAATTAGGTTATTCCAGGTCCGTCATACTAATTTCAGAGCTAAACCCACTTCAAGCAAATACTTGCCTCCACTCACTTCATGACTTCATTGAATTTCTCACGGATACCCGTAACTCCAAAGTCCAAACTGCCTTTCCCGTTGACTGACCAGTGTTAACCAGTACATGAGCTAACCTAACCAAATAAAGATTAAACTACTTTCATTATTTTTACTGCCAACCGTACCTAAACCCGAGGTTTTATACTGTTCAGTCTCTTTCAAGTTTCAAAGTGCTCATAAATTCGAGAGCGGATGTAGGATATGGTTCCGTACTGAATGCCGATACAAAATTGAGTTAGATTTGCAACGAAAGCAGTAATAATCAAGTGGTTATCTTCTCCAGGGACTAGGGTTCGATGCCGGGCTCGCACTTCTAACTTTCCCGAGTTATGTGCATTTTAAACAATCAAATATCACTAAAACATTGTAAGGAAATACGTCATACCTAAGAGTTCTCCATGATGTTCTCGAAGGTGGGTGCAGTGTCTGCCAATTCGCACTTGGGAACTTAGATTTTTGCAGTTATTTTTTTAGAGATTTTTCTTTTTCTAGAAGGTGTATTTGCAAAAGCTTTTTAGTAAGTCCTACAGCGCGCGTTGGCCAATATGGATCTGAGACATTATCGCTAACTATCTATGGGCCTCATAAGATAGCTCAGAGTCACTCAGCGGGCAATAGAGAGAGCTATACTTTACGTGATCAATGAGGAAATGAGGAGATCCGTAGGAGAACCAGAATAACCGACATAGCTCAACGGGTTGCGAAGCTGAAGTGGCAATGGGCAGGGCACATAGTTCGTAAAACCGATAGACGTTGGGGTCCCAAGGTGCTGGAATGGCGACCTCGCACCGGAAAGCGCAGAGTTGGAAGACCCCCACTAGGTGGGCGGACGATATCAGGCGAGTCGCAGGGAGCCTCTGGATTCAGGCGGCGCAAAACCGTGGCGTGTGGAAGTCGCTACATGGGACCAATGTCCAGCAGTGGACGTCTATCGGTTGGTGATGATGATGATGAATCCCAGCGCTGTACGTTGATAGATGACCATCGTGTTATATGAGCAGATAATAGTATGAATAGATGAAATCGCTTCATAATATAAATGGCAACTTTTCACACTGGTTAGGCTGGCAGACGTAATCGAGTTTCTGTCCACACCTCATTTATCACGCCTTCTCTCTGCATATAAATAACCTACCAGCAGCATAATACAATACACATCATGTATGTATGTATGTATGTATCGTCAAAATGGCGATAATCAAGTTGTACCTATTTGAAGCCTCTCCATGTACATCGTCGTTGCCGTTATCGTGGACACGAGAGGCGTCTTATTTCCATATCTGGAGGACCCTCGAGAATGTCAACTCTACCGTTTTGTCCGAATTACTTTCGCGAACCGAATTTTATTGACAGTTGACACTGAGTTTTTGCATTATTCATGTTGCGTCTCTGCACTCGCACGGACGTCGCGTCGGTGAACCCGTGACTATGCATTATATACAATACGCGGCCGAAACTCATGTACATCAGCCTTTACAATGACATTTCGGCTTTGTAGAGCGTTGTCTCTGTCACTCATACCTATATGACGTTTTGTCGGTCTCAATGACAGGGACAACGCTCTACAAATCTGCCGTCTCCTTCTAAAGGTCGATGTACATTACTTTCGGCCGCGTACTGTACCTACACATTGTAGGGTTTTTGTGTTGACTGCAATCACACCTAATAGTGTGCTAAGAAAGAGCCTCAATAGCTCAACGGTTAAGGAGGAGCGGACTGAAATCCGGAAGGTCGCCGGTTCAAACCCCACCCTGTTGCACTATTGTCGTACCTACTCCTGGCACAAGCTTGTTAAGCACACTTAGTTGGAGGGGAAAGGGGAATATTGGACATCACTGGCTAATATTCTTTAAAAAAAACTGTGGGTGATGCAAATGCAGTATCGTACGGTTCCATTTCCTTCATTTCCCCCATCACCGTCATCTGTGGCGCGTCCGTTAAGCCCCCCTTTGTGTAGCCATTACAGCACGACGCACGCAGCGAGGCAGCGAGGCAGCGAGGCAGCGAGGCAGTGAGGCAGCGAGGCAGCGAGGCACGCTCGACGCTCTAATGCGGTTTTTGTTCCACGCTTTTTGCTGCCTCCACCATTCGACACAATCCACGGATGTGGGAATGAGTTGCGTGCATTGACTTATATATTACTTCGTAAGGACAGGGCCATTTGAACAAGCAAAATGGCATTGACTCATTAGTCCTGTTTATTTATCACCAATGCAACCTCAGTGACGTCTGGATTTCAAACGGGTCGTTCATTAGTATCTAATAAGAGGTGGCGCTGATTTATTTGGTTCCAAACCCGTGGTAAATGTTCGCTTGGGCATATCTTGTCATTTATATCGATGGTTGCGTGCCTAATAGCTAGGATTACCATATGCAAAGTTTTAATGGATTTATCTATCACTGCCGAAATTAAAATACGAAAGTGTGTTTGTTTATTGGTTTGCCCATCAATCTCGCCGCAGCGGAGCAACGAACGGATCGACATGATTTTTTGCATAGATATAGTCAATGACCCGGAGAGTGACATAGGCAACTTTTTATGTCGGAAAATCGAAGAGTTCCCTTGGGATTTTTAAAAACCAACCTACATCCACACGAACGAAGCCGTGAGCATCATCTAGTAGTTTTTTTAAAATTAACTGTATCCTGTTTTTGTATGCAAAACAATCATCATCATCATGATCACCCCCTGGCTCACTACAGAGTATGGGTCTCCTCTCAGTATGAGAAGGGTTTGCTCATAGTCCATCACGCTGGCCAAGTGTGGATTGGTAAACTTCACACACCTTTGAGAACATTATGAGAACTCTCAGGCATGCAGTTTTCCTCACGATGTTTTCCGTCGCCGTAAAGGCGAGTGATATTTAATCTTTTTAAACGCACATAACTCGTGGTGCTGGAAGTGCGTGCCCGGGATCGAACCCCCGACCTTCCAAATACGAAGGCGGACGTCGTAACCACTAGGCTATCACCGCTGTATTCCAAAGTCAAAACAATTTTAAAAAGTTCACAGTAGTTCAGACAAAAAGCAAATGAGCCAATCATTTGCTTTTGTCCTAGTAAGATATTTTAAAATGATGGTAAGTAGAGTAATTACTGATAGTTCGGGATTCGGAGGGTTCCGTGGTCGATGCCCGCCTGTGTCATGTGTTTGAACTAAGGAGTGCAGGCTACAGCCGTCCCGCTCTAGCCCGTGGGCGCCGCCTACGGGGATGATAACACCACGAACACGGTGTAGCAAACGTACAGTTCGCGAGGAATTCTATCCCACACAAATTGCCGAGGACACTAAATATAAAACAGGCATAACAATTAGAAAGTTACCTAATGAAACAAACCTAGTACTCATCGATATAAATGACAAGATAAATGGTCAAGCGAACAAAATTTTTCACAGTTTTGGAACCAAATCAACTAGCGCCACCTCTTAGATACTAATGAACGACCCGTTTGAAATCCAAACGTCACTGAGGTTGCATTGGTGCTAAAGCACCACTGAGTCGGTGCCATTTTGTTTTTTCAATAGCCCTGTCCATACGAATTATTCACATGAAATAAAGAACTCTACCTACAGAAAATCACAATATATTCAGATGCGACGGAAGGAACACATCGCGATTCTCCAAAGATCTTCAGACACTGAGCTTTTTATAAAAAAGTCTTTATGTCTATAAGTTAAAAGGCCCCCTGGGCCTTGGATGGCACGCAGTGCAAGACCCTACAAGAGACCTACATATGTCCAGCTGTGGACGTCTATCGATTCATAATGATAATGATGATGATCGACATAACTGGTCTAACCCACTCTGCGTCAGGAGTAACACAAAAAGGTGTCAGCACCTTGGACCTGTATGATAACTAGACGGTGTATAACGCAACTCGGCGTCTTGCGTGGTGTTACCG
Source organism: Maniola hyperantus (assembly GCF_902806685.2). Taxonomy (NCBI): domain Eukaryota; kingdom Metazoa; phylum Arthropoda; class Insecta; order Lepidoptera; family Nymphalidae; genus Maniola; species Maniola hyperantus. Next base: position 13,646,147 of record NC_048553.1, on the reverse strand, counting down.
TGCGGGAATGCCGCCGCGCCGGCCTCCAAATAAAGGAAGATACCTAGCTCGCCGCAAGCCGCGCCGCGCCGGGTGTCTGAGCACTACGCCACACCACACCACGCCACACCACACCACACCACACCACACCACACCACACCACACCACACCACACCACACCACACCACACCACACCACACCACACTCCGCACTAACTACCACGTAGGTACCCACCTAAATGATAAAATCTATACGTACATAATAGTTCAATGATCTATATACTTACTTTCTTATAAGCTTTGAAGTCTGCACGCACGGAATTGCAACGATGACGTAACGAGGCGGCCAACGGGACGGGCCGCGCGTCATCGCTGCGAGAAACTTCGAGAAGCTTCACTGCCCCGCTACCCGCGCCGCGCGTACGCCCCGCGCGTGCCTAGCACACCACCGTCACCGCGCCGGCTTGCCTGCCTGCAGCCGGCTATAAATAGCTGAGCCCGTCCACGGACAGGCAGTCCACTCGTGACTGTCTGGGGCGCTCGGCCTGATCTTAATCGTGGGTCGATACCAGACAGTTCTCGTGGGCACTGGGGGTGCTAGTCATACCTCGGCTTCAGAAGCCAGGCTTGCGTAGCATCACCGTCCGCCACTCCCCCTCGTCCCCTCGTAGGTGCCTTCCGCGCACTCCCCGCGTACCGCGTAAGCAGCCGACGGCGGCTGACAGCTCGCGCATCAAACCTGGCAGTGTTGCCCGCTGCCAGGGGAAAATCTCCCCGGCTCCCTCAGAGCCGGTGCGGTAGCAGATAAGGATAGAATATGTACGTTAGTTGTTAAGGGAATAAAACATAGTTATTGTCCGTGTTACCAATGTTTAATTTCTAATCTCCCCACAAAGTAGGGAAAACCTCGAATATAGGTTCGAACCCTATTTTAATGTAGGTAGTGAAGACGCGCTGAGGCCCAGGCGCCTTCCACTACGTTACATTTGGCGCCCAACGAAAAAACCCATCCGTTTGGGGTTTCGCGACGCGGAAAGCTAGATCGCGCCACGTCCGTAACCCGCATAAAATAAATAGGCACGCACTGAACGTACGCAGTGGTGTCACCGGTATAGGGCGAACCATCTAGAAAGCATAGCACGCTTAAATACCGTAGATTTTTCGTGGCACTACTTAGAAACGGATATAAACCCTCCAAGTGGTCCACCCGCGACTATCTGGGGAGCTCGGCCTGATCTTAATCGTGGGCCGACACCAGGTGGTACCTGTGGACGCTGGAAAAAACCCTGTCAACAAAGTCAGCTAGTGACCACTCAGGAAGCTCGGCCTGATCGTAATCGGGGTGCCGATACTGAGTGGGAACTCGCAGACACTGGAGACACTAGCCGCCCCGAAGGGGACGACTAGCTTCACCGGTTGTTCAGGGTTGGTCATAAGGGTATATATCGGACCGGGAGTATTAAAAATAAAGTAACCACGCGAATAGGAAATTGAAACCCGCACACAGGATACCTATTCTTAAAGAAAAAGGATAGACATCCCGTCGAGATAAACAAAAGCGCTCGAAAATTCAGAGGGGAAGAATTAGGGACCGGGAGCGCCCCAAAGGCAAACCGTTAGCAGCGCGTAGGCGCTAAT